>NW_019956200.1:0-1238 GCF_002910315.2 Salvelinus sp. IW2-2015
CACACACACACACACACACACACACACACACACACACACACACACACACACACAACTATTCAAGCTTTTGAACAATATTATATACCGGTAGAGAAATAAACTGAAAATGGTTTCAAATGTCAGTAATTTGCCTGAAACTCAATCATTTCAGTCAGTATGTTCCCTCCTCATCTGTACTGGTAAGATAACCTGTACAATATAATGAGCAAAAAAATATATTGCCTTAGTTCCTCACCAAACACATTAGTTGTCATTCAGTAAATCCTTCCAGCCAGAACTCTCAACACAGACAATGAGACAATGCTGGTTCTTTTCAGGATTAGTCCATAGCATCAGTGTCAACAGAGATCAACAGTATCCCACTGACACTAGACCAGGGGTGGCAACTTTGATGTGGGCGGGGGACACACAAAAAAACGGAAGTCATCGTGAGGGGCTGCAGAGGCTCGTGGGTCTGCATACCCACATCCATACCTCCCAGTTCATTTCCTGCAATTCTGCACATTTTCCCATGGGGCATAGAGAACATTTGACAATTGTATAACTCATTTCATGCAATTTGACACAGGGTGGAGGCAAATGTTTTGCGTTTTTAATATGATATTAGATGATCAATGCCCCCCCCCCCCATCCCGGTTGGTAATTCGACCATGCTTACTACACGTTTTGACTAGACTAACTTACCAGTCTAAAAACAATTCCGCTGACATGGGCTAATTGAGTGACTGCTGATGCAAGTAAATTGCACCTTGTGTATTTTACTATTCGAACTCTCAACACGAAGTCGAAAAAGTAGAAAAAAGAAGTGAAAATGAAGAAAAAAAACTACTTATTATTCTTTATTTTGGGGGTGAAATTGGTCCGCGGGCCTTCAAAAGCGGGGCCGCCAGTTGCCAGTTGCCCATCCCTGCACTAGGCCGCCCTCTTAACAGAGTACAGAGAACAATAGAAGAAACCTCAAAACAGTAGACCAACAAGATATGTGAACAAGCCTGTCGTTAACCCACACATTTTACATTCATACTTCCATAAAATATTCTGGGAAAAACTGTTGATAGTGCCCATCCTTGGAATTTGTATTGTTGCAATATTTTGCTACTGTTGCCATATCTGATGTGTCAGTCCAAATGTCAGCACAAAAGTGTGTGTGTGCCTGCGCGTGTGTGTGTGACAATGATTCCACCCCCATCAGAAGAGGTAGCTGTGTCATTACTGTCACCTAGTGGAGAGAGAGAGAG
>NW_019956201.1:0-1238 GCF_002910315.2 Salvelinus sp. IW2-2015
GGTGATATGCTAGCCTAGCTACATTCAATATGAGGTGATATGCTAGCCTAGCTACATTCAATATGAGGTGATATGCTAGCCTAGCTACATTCAATGCTGTTTTTTCTGTTATTTAGGATTAGTATTTGTACTTGTTAAGGATCCCCATTAGTTCCTGCCAAGTCAGCAGCTACTCTTCCTGGGGTTTATTATGGATACCCATTAGTTCCTGCCAAGGCAGCAGCTACTCTTCCTGGGGTTTATTATGATCCCCATTAGTTCCTGCCAAGGCAGCAGCTACTCTTCCTGGGGTCCAAACCCATTAAGCCCACTTCCATATTTTTAGATCATATACAGTACCAAAGTACTAGTCACTTAAAAAAAAAACTATTTTCTACATTGTAGAAATATAGTGAAAACAGCACGACTATGAAATAACCCATATGGAATCATGTAGTAACCCAAAAAGGGTTTAACAAATCAACATATATTTGAGATTCTTCAAAGTAGCCACCCTTTGCCTTGTTGACAGCTTTGCACTCTTGGCATTCTCTCAACCAGCTTCATGAGGTAGTCACCTGGAATGCATTTAAATTAACAGGTGTGCCTTGTTAAAAGTTAATTTGTGGAATTACTTCCATTACTTTAAGACATGAAGGTCAGTCAATGAGGAAAATTTCAAGAACTTTGAAAGTTTCTTCAAGTGCAGTCGCAAAAACCATCAAGCGCTATGATGAAATTGGCTCATGAGGACCGCCACAGGAAAGGAAGACCCAGAGTTACCTCTGCTGCAGAGGATAAGTTCATTAGAGTTACCAGCCTCAGAAATTGAGCAATGGACATTAGACCGGTGGAAATCTGTCCTTTGGTCTGATGAGTCCAAATGAGAGAAGTTTGGTTCCATCCGCCATGTCTTGGTGAGATGCAGAGTAGGTGAATGGATGATCTCCGCATGTGTGGTTCCCGCCGTGAAGCATGGAGGAGGAGGTGTGACAGTGTGGGGGTGCTGTGTTGTTGACACTGTGATTTATTTAGAATTCAAGGCACACTTAACCAGCATGGCTACCACAGCATTCGGCAGCGATACACCATCCCATCTGGTTTGTGCTTAGTGGGACTATCATTTGTTTTTCTACAGGACAATGACCCAACACACCTCCAGGCTGTGTAAGAGCTATTTGACCAAGAAGGAGAGTGATGGAGTGCTGCATCAGATGACCTGGCCTCCACAATCACCTGACCTCAACCCAATTGAGATG
>NW_019956202.1:0-1238 GCF_002910315.2 Salvelinus sp. IW2-2015
GGTACCAGGCAGTATTAGCTAACTAGCTACGTTTGCTCCGACTCCCGAGTACATTTAGCAAGCTAGCCAACTAGCGAATAACATTAGCGGCTAACAATAATTATTTTTCAGCAACACCTTGCTAAGAAAAGACAAACTAGCAAACAGTAGTTTGCAGACAGTAAGCTATACAAACGAATAGTGAGCAACTGCTCTCTCCTTGAGTAACACTTGAGTAACAGGGCAGGGCTTGGTGTGGTTGGTGGCATGCAGGAGAGGGAGAACGATGACTCAAGAAGCAAAACGAGTTAACTATAAAAACGGACATGATACGCGTCGGAGTTGCGTATTACATTTAACAAACCAAACACTGAAATAACGTTACAGAAGGTAAAGTGAAAACTCAAACATCAATACCGGTATATAGTAAAATACGGTATACCCGCCCAGTCCTAGGCTAGACGGTATTTCAAGGGATACTTCGGGATGTCGGGATGTTAGTTATCTACTTCCCCAGAGTCATATGAACGTGTGGATACCGTTTTTATGTCCCTGAGTCCAATATGAAGGAAGTTAGAGGTAGTTTTGTGAGCCAATGCTAACTAGCGTTAGCGCAATGACTGGAAGTCTATGGTTATCTGCTAGAATGCGATCAGATAACCATAGACTTCCAGTCATTACACCTACTAGAATGCTAGCTGTTCCCATAGACTTCCAGTCATTACACCTACTAGAATGTGATCAGATAACCATAGACTTCCAGTCATTACGCCTACTAGAATGCTAGCTGTTCCCATAGACCTCCAGTCATTGCGCTAACGCTAGTTAGCAATTTCCTTCAAACTGCACACAGAGACATAGAAAAATGGTATCCATGAGTTCATCTGACTCTGCGGAAAATAGATAATATCCCTTTAAAAATTAACCTTATAGGCTTCACAGTGTCTCTTAAAATCTGTAGGTTTAAGAGAAGAGGATTCAGCGAGGGTGACAACACAAAGATGTCTTAGGTCCAGTTTTTTTTTTTTTAAATCCTTCTGTTCTAAACAGCAGTAAAATGGCTTGTTTCAAGTTTCAACAACAAATGTTATCCTTCACAGGGTGGTCAGTGAGAAGTAGAGGTTCATACAGGAATCTGTCCATGTTCAGATCAGAGACGTTATGAGACCAGAGACGTTATGAGACCAGAGACGTTATGAGACCAGAGACGTTATGAGACCAGAGACGTTATGAGACCAGAGACGTTATGAGACCAGAGA
>NW_019956203.1:0-1238 GCF_002910315.2 Salvelinus sp. IW2-2015
AGTGATTACAGCTTCGAGTCTTCTTGGGTATGACGCTACAAGCTTGGCACACCTGTATTTGGGGAGTTTCTCCCATTCTTCTCTGCAGATCCTCTGAAGCTCTGTCAGGTTTGATGAGAAGCCTAAGCTACATCTCATAGCTGTAGTATGAACTCAGACCTGGCTGATCTGTTAAGTTCAAAATTCTGTGGAATTCATAACATTGTTGGACAGGTTTAAACGTTTTTGTTATTTGTACCCATAGTGCCAGTTATTTTTATCTACAGCTGAAGTCGTAAGTTTACATTCACCTAAGCCAAATACATTTAAACTCAGTTTTCCACAATTCCAGTAATTCCTCTAATTTAGAATGCGCCTGTGGGTGTACACGCAGAACATTAATAAAAGGGAGTAGGCCTACCTACTTAAACATTGGGAGCATTAATAGCTGTATTTTACAGCCAAAACGTTTTCAGTGTGAACTTAAACGATTAAAACCAGATATAAAGTATGTAGAAAAGATAATGGCGCTATATATTTGCAACAATATCATATTTTAGAACAAAAAAAATCACAAAAATTAAAACTAGACAGTCAGGGAGAATCTAAAATTCAAAAAATGTAAGATTTCTTTATATAATGTCAGATTGCTTATGCTGTGTTTTTACGCTATGGCAAAATGTGTAGAATTGAATTAAAATAGCAACTTTTTGTCTCTGCGAGCCGTTCAAATCTCCGGTCGGAGACGGCGCCATTGCCCATGCCCAATACATTTAGACTTGCAGTGAGGCAAGAATAAATACTGGAAATTCAAACGAGAACTTGACCAATTATCAACAGATACCAAGTAGAAAGTACAAGACTCTTTCTAAAAGGCGACAAATTCAAATGTCACCAGGCATAAGTTACACCCCACTAGTTGTGGAGTCTTAAAGGCAAATTAGCATAATTGCTAGCCACAAGAGAGAAGAGGGGGAACAGAGTCCAGTTCCAGGGGAAATCTGATGGTGTGACAAGGAGAGAGGGGAGGTTAATGAGGTGTTCCTCTCCTCCTTTCAAACATACATTGTCTGACATGCATTTTTTAAGACACCCCTGCCTCTACGTTAGATGGGTGTGTTATTAGCCATCGGGAAGTACAGGGAAAGTCAAAAGTGGAAAGCACTGCTTCCATCAATGTAATTGTCTGCATCATTTCCAATCCCCCATATTTTGGGGGTAAATATATATATATATATCCATATACAGTTGAAGTCGGA
>NW_019956204.1:0-1237 GCF_002910315.2 Salvelinus sp. IW2-2015
TCGATGCACCTGTACTGTCTCCACCTTCCAGATGGTAGCGGGGTGAACAGGCCGTGGCTCGGTTATTGGCTGGTGTGTGCCCCGATGATGTGTTGGGCTGACTGCACCACCCTCTGGAGAGCCCTGCGGATGCGGAAGGTGCAATTACCGTACCAGGCGGTGATAAATCCCAACATGATTCTCTCAATGGTGCATCTGTGGAAGTTTGCGAGGGTCTTAGGGGCCAAGAATAATTTCTTTAGCCTCCTGTGGTTGAAGAGGCGCTGTTGTGCCTTCTTCACCACACTGTCTGTGTGAAGGGATCATTTCAGATCGTCAGTGATGTGCATGCTGATGAACTTTTGACCCTATCCACTGTGGCCCTGTCGATGTGGATGGCGGTGTGCTCTCTCTGCTGTCTCCTGTAGTCCACGATCAGCTCCTTCATTTTGTTGACGTTGAGGGAGAGGTTCTTTTCCTGGTACCACTCCACCAAGAACTCACCTCCTCCCTGTAGGCCACATGCGTAAAACTCCCTCCACGGCGTGCCGAGTGTCTGCAGGTTTTCACTCCTCCCTTGATTGATGAATTAAGGTCACTAATTAGTAAAGAACTCCCCTCACCTGTTTTTTTAATTGAAAGAAAAAAACAATAACCTGCAGACACTAGGCCCTCCATGGAATGGGTTTGACACCCATGCAGTAGGCTGTCTCGTCATTGTTGATAATCAGACCTACCACTGTTGTGTCGTCGGCAAACTTTATGATGGAATTGGAGACGTGAGTAGCCATGCGGTCATGGGTGAACAGGGAGCCCAATGATGTGAAGACTGGGATCTGATCAGACTATGTGTAGAAGTATATAGATGCCCTGGGCCAAATGGCCTCACATCAGTAAATTAATGTTCAGTCTAGTTAACTGTCCCCTCTCACTCCAAGCAAAATAAATTCCTTTCACTTGACCATGGCCAGAAAGACAGTGTTTGAAAGACAATGCCAAACAACATCTACATTTGTGCATGGCTGCATTATTGTTGTTTTTACAAGTCAGAAGTCAAGGATGACTGCGCCGGTTTGGTTGAGTGGTAACACCACCAACACAAAGCAGATATAAGAGCCCCGAGGGTTGTGGGTTCAATTCTCTATATCCACCACTTTTTCTGTGTCCCAATATACGTCATGATTCTTAGCCAAATAATACTCTTTCAACGCAAAACAGGCCCAATTTGAAGATGGACCAGCCCATCTGGTATTTGCTA
>NW_019956205.1:0-1237 GCF_002910315.2 Salvelinus sp. IW2-2015
TGGTATATGGCCAATATATCATGGCTAAGGGCTGTTCTTTTAGCACGACGCAACGCTGAGTGCCTGGATAGAGCCCTTAGCTGTGGTATATTGGCCATATACCACAAACCCCAGAGGTGCCTTATTGCTATTATCAACTGGTTAGCAGCATAATTAGAGCAGTAAAAAGAAATGCTTTGTTATACCCGTGGTATACGGTCTGATATACCATGTCTGTCATCCAATCAGCACTCAGGGCTCGAACCACCCAGTTTATAAAATATTTTTACCCATTGTAGCACAGTTTCTATGTTCATAAGGCTAATAAGAAAATATGTCAAATGACTTGAATAGCCAATGGGAAAAGTGTAAAAATGTGTATTCACATCAGTAGTCTAAATGACTGAAATGCATCAGAAAATGATTTGAAAGTTCAGGACAACATCAGGGAAGCTCATCAGGTAGGCTATAGGACTAGTGTGTTTGTGTGTGTGTAGAGAAGATCTGCATTGCTTTCAATTGCTAGACTAATGATCATGAGCACTCACCTCAACTTAGCTAACATTTCCCAGCCAAATTGTAACCTAATATCCAAATGAAGATTCAGGGAAAACAAAACATCTGTCTGACTGATTGATGTATCATCATGCTTGTCTCAAAGCACTGCAATGGCCCAATCAAAACGGTGCTGAAATTATCAGTTGACGTACCACACAGGCTTTACATTTATTATAGGCTAACCAGTGGTGTAGTGCTATATTTTGAATACCAGAGCGCATTATTTGTTTTTTATTACATCATCATTTCTAAACGAAAGTTGGTAGGCTACTGACATGAAGCCGATGTGTATAATATCGTTTTAGAATATAGTCCTACATACAATGCATCATCCAAATTTCACAATTGTCTATGCCTACACAGCCTAGTGGCTCAAAGAAAATCTATTTTTGAAATCCTAAAACTTAGGCCTACCTTATTATGAATTAGCCCATCATCATTAGGTCATCATTATAAATTAGAAAAATCATGAACTATAATTGTTCACCTTTTACTAGATCTGCACCTGCATGCCAACCATCTGCATGTCAACCATCTCAACCATCTGCACGCCAACCGTCTGCACGCCAACCGTCTGCACGACAACCATTTGCACGACAACCATTTGCACGACAACCATTTGATCCCAATCCTTTTGGGAATATGCAATTCGATCTCCTTTAATTATAGCCTATCTAATGATTAATCAGATTTTAGAGTA
>NW_019956206.1:0-1237 GCF_002910315.2 Salvelinus sp. IW2-2015
ACCCGAGTTGGGTTGTCATCCCAATGCCCGGCAGAGCACCCTCTACCCCCTGTATCCCATAGCCCTGAACCGACTGGGATCCATCCTTTGAAAAGAGCATACAGTGCCATTTACCGGATTGTAGTAGATCAGTTGCCATATGCATTTCCATTGCCCTCACCTCTTTTTGTATTATTTATAGCTGTGGATCATCCTCTATTGACCCTAACATCTTTTACTTCTTCCTTCGCAACAGTCGTGGGATACACACATACACTCACACACACACACACACACTCAGCCCTTACCCCCACACAACCATAAGCTCACTTTCTCAACAATTGTTGAGATGTTGAGATGTTACCTGATCTCTGTGAAGCATTTATTTGGGCTGCAATTTCTGAGGTGCAGTTAACTCTAATAAACGTATCTTCTGCAGCAGAGGTAACTCTGGGTCTGCCTTTCCTGTGGCGGTCACCATGAAAGCCAGTTTCATCATAGTGCATGATGGTTTTTGCTACCACATTTTAAGAAACTTTCAAAGCTCTTCACATTTTCCGCATTGACTGACCTTCATGTCCTAAAGTAATGATGGACTGTCATTTATATTTACTTATTTGAGCTGTTCTTGCCAGAATATGGACTTGGTCTCTTACTAAATAGAGCTATCTTCTGTATAACACTCCTACCTTGTAACATCACAACTGATTGGCTTAAGGAAGGAGAGAAGGATAGCAATTCCACAAAGTAACTTTTTACAAGGCACATCTGTTAATTGAAATGCATTCCAGGTGACTGGCTCATGAAGCTGGTTGAGAGAATGCCAAGAGTGTTCAAAGCTGTCATCAAGTGAAACGATGGCTATTTGAAACATCACTTTTTTATCACTTTTTTTGGTTCCTACATGATTTCATGTTTTATTTCATAGTTTTAATGTCTTCACTATTATTCTACAATGTAGAAAATAGAAAAATGCAGAAAAACCCTTGAATGAGTAGGCGTGTCCAAACTTTTGACTGGTACTGTATATATTTTAAATAGTATTTAATTGTCCTTTAATAATTTCCCCTAACCCTACCAACCCTGCCCTAATTGAAGTTAACTAATGGACAACAAGACTCAGGCTTCTACTTCCAGCTTATACATTATATACACATTTTACGGACACAGTATGTTTGACAATTGTTATTTTGTTGTTGTTATTAGTCCAATCCTTCAGCTACCCTCAACCCCTCGGATCTATCTCTGAAGAACATCC
>NW_019956207.1:0-1237 GCF_002910315.2 Salvelinus sp. IW2-2015
ACACTCATATTCATTAGAGATGCTGCTTGATGTTGCCTGCCTGGCCTCTTCATTGCCGTAACATTGTTTACCTTTATTTCATTAGGGCCCAAAACTCATTAAGTAATAAGAACTTTGTTCTTTCTTTGAGCCCAATAGGCATAGAGGGGGATGTGTCTGGAAGTATCAAGCCTGTAGCCAGACAATGCATACCTCACAAACTGAAACTTCTGTGTGTTTTTTCTTCCTCCTTTAGACCTGTTGTTTGCAATGTGCTTCCCCTGGTTACAGAAACACAAGGTACAGAGCTGAGACAATTCCCCAAGATGTCCCCTCCAATTGACAGACATACTCACWCACACACACACACCTTTTATTTTAAGGAGCAAAGACAGATTCATCTTTCCACTCGTGAGGGCTAAAAACCAATAAACCCAAAATCCAAATGTAATTTGCTTGCACAATTCCACATGAAACAATTGTGGAAATGTACAAGACAGAAGATGGATGGAGTAATTATCTGGGGTTTTTCTTTCCAAATAAAATAGCAGAGTTAACAAAAAAAACTCTTTCCTCACCAGGGCTCAAAGAATTTCACAGTACAAAAATAAACCACAAGAACATTGGTTTAGACTCCTCCCTTTCTCAGGCAACTGTGAAAACCTTGGTTCAAATACAAATACAAATACTACTTTCAAATACTTTGCATGTTTGATTTAGCCTGTCTGGAGTGCCAGGTGGGCAGGTTTTGCACCTTCGCGACTATTCTATTGGTTCCATTGCGCCAGGCAAGCTCAATCAAGCTCAGCTAAAGCATTTGAAATGATTTCAATTTGAATCCAAGTCTGCAACTGGATGTGAGAGCTTCTGTCTGGTTAAAAGATGAGCGCCTTGTGTTTTGGTGTTCATGTCACTCTCATGTCAATGAAGAATATAGAGTAACTGTTCTGTCCCAGGCGCTTCTGTCTTGCTTTAGTTAGTTTCATAGGCAGTATAAGGTAATACACKGAAAACTCGCATCTCATCCGTACAGTACATTAAGAAATGGTTCAGGAACTTAGTGTGAGAAAGAATACAATGTTTTTTGACCATCTGGACAGCTTTGGGGGAAATTACAACATATACAGACGTGCTCAAATGTATTGGTACCCCTCCACAAAAAAACAAGAATGCACAATTCTCTGAAATAACTTAACTGACAAAAGTAATTGGCATCCAAATCAAATGTATTTATAAAGCCCTTCTTACATCAGCTGAT
>NW_019956208.1:0-1237 GCF_002910315.2 Salvelinus sp. IW2-2015
GACTACATTTCCCTGCAGTCCCAGAGTGATGTATATTTATAGATCGGTGATGTAAGAGACCTGATATGTGTATACACAGCATCTCCGATGTTTAGAAGGACTGTATTATCTGTGCTAGTTGTAACCTGTAACAACTATCAAAATATATATTTTTTTGTCTTTGTTTTTTTTTTGTTATATTTCTGTCTCACTCTTTGTTTTGCTGTATTGTTGTCTTTGATGTGTTTTATGTTACTACCAAATAACTTACAAGTGCAATTATCTTGTAAATGCTGGTTTTGAAGTTTTTTTGGTATTTTTTTTAAAGAAGTGCCCATCCAAGAATGCTCAAGGTCATTGGCCACAGATAAAAATTACATCAAATCACGTTCTATCTACAGCAGCTTTGATTGGACTGATCATGTCAACATCCTACTTTCAAAATCTTACTTTCAAAATCATTCATCATAATGAATCAAGTCAACAATTACTAAACTAGGCAAGTCAGTTAAGAACAAATTCTTATTTACAATGATGGCCTACCGGGGAACAGTGGGTTAACTGCCTTGTTCAGGAGTAAAACGACAGATTTTTCCCTTGTTAGCTAGGGGATTCGATCCAGCAACTGGCCCAACACTTTAACCACTAGGCTACCTGCCGCCATTTCTCTTCATATGTCTCTTTTCCAAGCTTAAAAGGATAAACATTCAACATTGGCCATGCTGTAAATCCAGCATGACTTCTGCCGCGTTCAAACAACTGGAAACTCAGAACTGAGAAACCTCAGACTTCAGTGAGTTCAAGACAACTGGGAACTTGGAAAAAAAGAGCTCCGACTGGAAAAATACATTTTGGTAGGTCATCCAACTCGGAATTCCAAGTCGAGAACTCGGGCCTCTTTCTAAAGCTCCGACCTGAAGATCACTAACCTCATGATTCAACTTTTCTTTTTCTCGAGTTCCCAGTTGTCTTGAGAGCACCATAAATCCAGAGAGTGCCAGACTTATGACAAAGTATAATGATAAAAGTGCCACCTTCCTGTTCAATTGAGCACAGCACAAGGTGAGTCCAAAGATTTCTTGTATGCTGCTGCATAAATGATGTAAAATGCCAGGGAGAAAGTAATACAAAGTGTATATTGTGTAGTAAGCTGTTAGTAGCCCATGTGCCTCACTCTAATAATTTGGTCCCCTTTCTCCTCATCATTTAGCCTACTGTTCTGACTTGGTGGTGCACATGTAGCCTATAGCCTGTTTTA
>NW_019956209.1:0-1237 GCF_002910315.2 Salvelinus sp. IW2-2015
CAATAAATTAAGCAGATTAAGCAGATGCTAAGCTACAGGACTGTTTTGCTAGCACAGACTGGAATATGTTCCTCCGATGGCATTGAGGAGTACACCACATCAGTCATTGGCTTCATCAATAAGTGCATCGATGACGTTGTCCCCACAGTGACCGTACGTACATACCCCAACCAGAAGCCATGGATTACAGGCAGCATCCGCACTGAGCTAAAGGCTAGAGCTGCCGCTTTCAATGAGCGTGACTTTAACCCGGAAGCTTATAAGAAATCCCGCTATGCCCCCCTGACGAACAATCAAACAGGCAAAGTGTCAATACAGGACTAAGATCGAATCGTACTACACCGGCTCTGACGCTCGTCAGATGTAGCAGGGCTTGCAAACCATTACAGACTACAAAGGGAAGCACAGCCGAGAGCTGCCCAGTGACACAAGCCTACCAGACGAGCTAATCTCCTTCTATGCTCGCTTCGAGGCAAATAACACTGAAACATGAATGAGAGCACCAGCTGTTCTGGAAGACTGTGTGATCACGCTCTCCGCAGCCGATGTGAGTAAGACCTTTAAACAGGTCAACATTCACAAGGCCACAGGGCCAGACGCATTAGCAGGACGTGTACTGTGAGCATGCGCTGACCAACTGGCAAGTGTCTTCACTGACATCTTCAACCTCTCCCTGTCCGAGTTTGTAATACCAACATGTTTTAAGCAGACCATCATAGTGCGTGTGCCCAAGAACACTAAGGAAACCTGTCTAAATGACTACCGACCCGTAGCACTCACGTCTGTAGCCATGAAGGGCTTTGAAATACTGGTCATGGCTCACATCAACACCATCATCCCAGAAACCCTAGACAAGCTCCAATTTGCATACCGCCCCAACAGATCCACAGATGATGCAATCTCTATTGCACTCCACTCTTCCCTTTCCCATGTGGACAAAAGGAACACCTATGTGAAAGTGCTATTCATTGACTACAGCTCAGCGTTCAACACCATAGTGCCCTCAAAGCTCATCACCAAGCTAAGGACCCTGGGACTAAACATCTCCTTCTGCAACTGTATTCTGGACTTCCTGATGGGCCGCCCCCAGGTGGTAAGGGTAGGTATCAACACATCCGCCACGCTGATCCTCAACACGAGGGCCCCTCAGGGGTGTGTGCTCAGTCCCCTCCTGTACTCCCTGTTAACTCATGACTACACAGCCAGGTACGACACCAACACCATCATTAAGTTTGCA
>NW_019956210.1:0-1236 GCF_002910315.2 Salvelinus sp. IW2-2015
ATTATGGGGTATTGTGTGTAGGTCAGTGACACATAATGTCAATTTTATACATTTTAAATTCAGGCTGTAACACAACACAATTTGAAAAAAGTTGAGGTTTGTGAATACTTTCTGAAGGCACTGCATATATATAGGATTTATACTGATCATTATACTGATCATATGCTTGAAGGCAATAGAGGATCCTCTCCACAGGTTTAGATCTACACGTCAATTAACGTAAATTAATGAGGAACATTCTCATGTGCTCGCTGTATAAGGTTAATGTACTCAGTGCTTTGTCTGTATCAAGATGCTATATTTTGATCCCCTATCCTACTCCTGTGTCTAATGTTGCCTGTAATGAGATAGACACGCCTGAGTGAGAACCTGAGAGCGAAACATGAACTCTGTGGCTGATGGCTCATCTTCCAGTCAGCCAGCTAGTGTTTCCTGTCTCTCGTCTCCTCAGGATCAAATCAGGGCATTATATAAACAGTGCTAGAAATGATAATGCTGTAATCAACCTAAAGGGGTTACTGAGTTTGATTCCACCACTCCACAATCTGCTTGCAGAAACTCATAACACGTTTTTATTTTTAAATGCACCTTTATTTAACCAGGTAGGCCAGTTGAGAACAAGTTCTCATTTACAATTCCAACCTGGCCGAGATAAAGCAAGCAGTGCGACAAAAACAAGAACACAGAGTTACACATAAACAAACATACAGTCAATAACACAATAMAAAAATCTATGTACAGTGTGTGCAAATGTAGAAGAGTAGGGAGGTAGGGTGAATAAATAGGCCATAAAGGAGAAATAATTACAATTTAGCAATTAACACTGGAGTGATACATGTGCAGATGATGATGTGCAAGTAGAGATACTGGGGTGCAAAAGAGCACGAGGATAAGTAACAATATGGGGATGAGGTAGTTGGGTGTGCTATTTACAGATTGGCTGTGGACAGGTACAGTGATCGGTAAGCTGCTCTGACAGCTGATGCTTAAATTTAGAGAGGGAGATATAAGACTCCAGCTTCAGTGATTTTTGCAATTCGTTCCTGTCATTGGCAGCAGAGAACTGGAAGGAAAGGTGGCCAAAGGAAGTGTTGGCTTTGGGGATGAACAGTGAAATATACCTGCTGGAGCGCGTGCTATGGGTGGGTGTTACTATGGTGACCAGTGAGCGGAGATTAGGCGGGGCTTTACCTAGAAAAGACTTATAGATGACCTGGAGCCAGTGGGTTTGGCGAC
>NW_019956211.1:0-1236 GCF_002910315.2 Salvelinus sp. IW2-2015
ATTACGTCAACTAACCTGTACCCCCGCACACTTCCTTGGTACCGGTACCCCCTGTATATAGCCTCGTTATTGTGTTACTTTGTATTATTTTTTTACTTTAGTTTATTTGCTAAATATTTTCTTAACTCTTCTTGAACTGCGCTGTTGGTTAAGGGCTTGTAAGGTCTACACTTGTTGTATTCGGCGCATATGACAATTAAAGTTTGATTTGATCTGTCCTGACGAGTAGTCACTATACCCTGCCTTCATGTACATACATTATCTACCTCAAATTCCTTGTACCGCTGCACATTGATGAGAGAAATGTTTTCAGTTTTAAAGCTAATTTCCTGCTATTGTATGCATTTTGCCATGCAGCGGAGAGAGAATATTGCGYTTTTAAGGCTAATTTCCTGCAATTCTACATATTCTGCCATGGAGCTGGGAGAGAATATTGTAGTTTTAAACCTAGTTTCCTGCAAATCTATGCATTTTGTCATGGACAATGCTGTGTTATTTTGCTCAAACATAATAATAAAAGGAATGCAGCTAAATTAATTGTTTTTGGACTTTTCAATTCTCCCTTACTGTCTAGCTTTTATTTTGGTGATGGTTAGTTCTCWGATTATATTATCAAAAAATATATAGGTCCATTATCTTTTCTACATACTTTATATCTTGTTTTAGTCATTTAAGTTTACACCTAAAGTGTTTTTCCATCCTGAAAATGAATGCCCTGTTTGGATTTACGTGACCTGTTTTTTTTGGAAGTCATTATTAGTGAATGTGCATTATGCATGGTTCTGGTTAAATGTGTAACAAAAAGGGAGTTTTCATAGACTTGAAAGCCAGATCAGTGATTTTTCTGAAAAAGCACGTTAAACTATTTTCATAAAATAATGAAATTATTAGTGAGTCTTATGGTTGTGGAAGGCTTATATTTAGCGAAGGTATAATTTCACAAGCCCTGAATTCATTTGATTATTGCCGACTGTCTGAAATGCAGTGCATTTGCTCTTTAATTGTACAACAAAGCTTATTTAGAAAAATACATTTAAAAAATGTAGATGTATACTATGAAATTTTGTTGATTTTTAGGCTGTAGTGGCTTGCGAAAGTATTCACCCCCTTGGCATTTTTCCTATTTTGTTGCCTTACAACCTGGAATTAAAGTATCTTTTTTGTGGATTTGTATCATTTGATTTACACAACATGCCTACCACTTTTTGAAGATGCAAAATATTTTTTATTGTGAAA
>NW_019956212.1:0-1236 GCF_002910315.2 Salvelinus sp. IW2-2015
AGCAATACGTCATTGACAGAAACAACTTCAATTGTTGCATCTCGTTGTGTTGTTGTTCTCCGGTGGCTAGCTAGCTAGCTAAAATAGGCCATTTCYTAAATTAGACATGGATGGAGATAGGGATTTGGACTTGGTTTTACTTAATTCTCTGTACTGGCCAATGATTACAGCGATTCTGATCCAACCAAAAACTCATACACTGTGCCCCTGGCCTGAGAGGATGGAAGTTCAATATATAGCTAGATGTAGAAGGCTAATGTTAACTGAAAGGAAGTTAGGTTAGCGAGCAAGCATTTTAGCCAGGTAGCATAGGACAACAAAAAATAAAAGCTTGTACTATATGAGTCATAGACCGTTTCATCAACATGAAAGAGAGGAGGATGGCATTGGCATTTTTATACAATAAGTGTGAGTCAACATGTCTTTCTACTTGCATAAACAAACACACACACACACACACACGCACACGCACACGCACACGCACACACACACACACACACACACATTCAGGTTTTGCTCGCCTGAGGTAGAGTATCTCATGATAAGCTGTAGACCACACTATTTACCAAGAGAGTTTTCATCTGTATTTTTCGTAGCTGTCTATATACCACCACAAACCGATGCTGGCACTAAGACCACACTCAATGAGCTGCATACGGCCATAAGCAAACAGGAAAACTCTCATCCAGAGGCGGCGCTCCTAGTGGCCGGGGACTTTAATGCAGGGAAACTCAAATCCGTTTTACCTAATTTCTTCCAGCATGTTAAATGTGCAACCAGAGGGAAAAACWTCTAGAYCAMCTTTACTCCACACAAAGAGACACGTACAAAGCTCTCCCTYGCCMTCCATTTGGAAAATCAGACAATAATTMTATCCTCCCGATTCCTGCTTACAAGCAAAAACTAAAGCAGGAAGCACCAGTGACTTGGTCAATAAGAAAGTGGTCAGATTAAGCAGATGCTAAGCTACAGGACTGTTTTGCTAGCACAGTGACGTACATACCCCAACCAGAAGCCATGGATTACAGGCAACATCCACACTGAGCTATAGGGTAGAGCTGCCGCTTTCAAGGAGTGGGACTTTTAAACCGGAAGTTTATAAAAAAATCCTCTATGCCCTCTGTTTAACCATCAAACAGGCAAAGCATCAATACAGGACTAAGATTGAATCGTACTACACCGGCTTTGACGCTCATCGGATGTGGCAGGGCTTGCAAACTATTATAGACAAGGGAA
>NW_019956213.1:0-1236 GCF_002910315.2 Salvelinus sp. IW2-2015
GCACATGGCTGTAGAGAGAAAACAGAACATTGTCACACACATCAATACGTATTCATTTACTCCAAAATGACACGTGACGACATCACACCATTCACACAACAAGTGCTTATTCACTATGTAATACTGTATCTTGGGGACAATACCAAATAACTGAGGCCTTTTGCACAGCAAATGACATCTTGTTACTTTTAAAAAGRTGGCAGAATCTTTGATATGATGTGTAGCTAGATTGAATATTGGATTCCATAGCCARGTCTCGTTCCTTCTCTCTATTCCATGGTATATGCCATTTTAATTCTCATCAAAGACAGGATATTGTTATGAGGCGTATTGTAATATAATTTATTTCTATATCTCATCGTGATCCACTGGGATGAATATAGTGGTTAGGCATAACGCAGACAGTGATTTTCCATCAATACGTAGATAGTGTTTGAGTTAGACAATTTACAGCATAAAATAGATTGTGATTGCTTCGATTAAAGGGACAACACTGCGTGTGTGTATGTGTGTGTATGTGTGTATGTGTGTGTATGTGTGTGTATGTGTGTGTGTGTATGTGTGTGTATGTGCGCGCGTGTGAGTTCCATGTTCATTTGTCTAACGAGACTAAAATGCCCTGATTAATGGCAACATTCCAAACCATTTTACGAGGCAACCATCATAGAGGTGTGACTAATTTGTCAATATGCTTAGCAACGGTCATCGAAATGTATAAAAATGTTTAAAAAACAGAGAACAATGAAGAAACTCCAAACGTTATGATTTTTTWAAATCAATCAGATATTGACTGAATTATAGAACATAAATCAATGGAGTTCAGGCATTTTGGTGGGATTTCAGGTATTCAATTTATTGTCACTTTTTCATATAATGCACTTATATATACARATTTCCTCAGTATATCAGGTATCTTTGAAATACTTTGTGATAAAATAAAGACAATTATATGTGCCTCATTTGAATATATACACTGAGGGTATTTGCATACATTCATAAATTAACATAAATGGGTAGAACTGGGCTGAAACCACCCAAAACTTGCTCTGTCTCTAGGCCTACCTGCGCCTTCTAGACTGACTCATTAATTAATCAGTATTGCTGTTCTCACATTCTCTTGCATAATTAAACAATGCCAGCAGCATACCACCCTGCATACCACTGCTGGGTTGCTTCTGAAGCTACGCAGGGTTGGTCCTGGTCAGTCCCTGGATGGGAGACCAGATGCTGCTGGAA
>NW_019956214.1:0-1236 GCF_002910315.2 Salvelinus sp. IW2-2015
TAAATACACTGGAACTACATGGAGCAGCTGTGACATGCTGCATCTGACACACGTCACAGACCATTGAAGGAGAGACAACCACAGAGATGACACATTAACTCAGTTAGTTCATTGTGTTTCTCTTGATGATGGTAATACACATGCACACACACACACACACCCACGCACACACACTGCAGAGGACCCATGTGTGGCCAATCAGTGCAGACAACTCGTTTTAATCCGCTAATCAATCTAGCATCTGGGCGCTCGTGAAACCGGATTTAAAAAATCCATCAGATATTGACTGAATAGTAGCACATTTCACTGGCACGGACAAATAATAGAGTTCATGGTTTTTGGTAGGAATTCAGGTATTCATTTTATTGTCAAATGTATTTGGGGGTTTGTTGTAGAATGCACTTACACTGAACAAAAATGTAAACACAACATGCAACAATTTCAAGGTTCATATAAGGCCCTAATCTATGGATTTCACATCACTGGGAATACAGATATGCATCTGTTGGTCACAGATACCTTAAAAAATGGGTAGGGGCGTGGATCAGAAAACAGAAAACTGTTTTCAGAAAACTGTTTGTGTTTGTGAACAGAYCCCCAGGACCAGCTTGCTTAGGGGACTCTTCTCCAGGTTCATCTCTCAGTAGGGGATGGCTTTGTTATGGAAGGTTTGGGAATCACTTCCTTTTAGGTGGTTGCAGAATTTAACAACTTTTTCTGGATTTTGATAATTAGCGGGTATCGGTCTAATTCTTCTTTGCATGCATTATTTGGTGTTATACGTTGTACACAGAGGATGTTTTTGCAGAATTCTGCATGCAGAGTCTCATTTTGGTGTTTGTCACGTTTTGTGATTTCTTGGTTGGTAAGCGGACCCCAGACCTCACAACCATAAATGGCAATGGGTTTTATAACTGATTCAAGTATTTGTAGCCAGATCCTAATTGGGATGTCGAATTATATGTTCCTTTTGATGGCATTGAAGGCCTTGTCTCTCAGATCGTCTCTCAGACCGTTCACAGCTTTGTGAAAGTTACCTGTGGCGCTGATTTTTAGGCTGAGGTACAGTAGGTATAGTTTTTTTGTCTTACTGAGATTTGCTTTCTGGGCCCAGGTCTGACAGAATATGTACAGAAGATCTAGGTGCTGCTGTAGGCCCTCCTTGGTTGGGAACAGAATCACCAGATCATCAGCAAACGGTAGACATTTGACTTCAGATTCTAATAGGGTGAGGCC
>NW_019956215.1:0-1236 GCF_002910315.2 Salvelinus sp. IW2-2015
TTTATTATTCGATAATGATAATTATCACGATATTAATCAAATAATGTTTAAAAGGTGCATATCTGCTTCAGACTCAAGAATGCATAATGCCTGAACAAACCACTAGGCAGGTAGCCTAGTGGTTAGAGCGTTGGGGCAGTAACTGAAAGGTTGCTAGATTGAATCCCCGAGCTGTCAAGGTAAAAATCTGTCGTTCTACCCCTGAACAAGGCAGTTAACCCACTGTTCCCTGATAGGTCGTCATTGTAAAATAAGAAATAGTTCTTAACTGACTTGCCTAGTTAAATAAAGGTTACATTTTTTTAATTATGTGAGCTACACTTAAAATGATACTTTAAAGGAAATTGTTCCATGTTTGTGGCCAGGGAGCAACGTACCTGGGGTCAATTACATTGATAAGCCTCTTGAAACGTTCCTTTTCGACTGTGCTAATTGGTAGCATGTCCTTAGCAATGCAATGCATAATAGCATTTGTGATGTCTTTGTCTTTTCGATGTTTGCTTGTAGGGCATAAACGCTGTCAGTGTTGACTGCTGCGGGCAAACATCCCTAGATTGGTTGGTGCTTGAGGGGCGTTTATCAATACCATGGCGCAAACTCAAACTTCCTGCATGTTCCAAGGAGGGATTTTGCTTCAGATGTTGAAAAAGGTTTGTCGTATTTTCAGACTTCGTAGCCACCTGTCTACGGCACAATTTGCACCGAACATTGCTCTGCTCTTTGAACCCTTTTCATCAATCATTTCTTTGTTGGAAGCTGCTCCTTCTCTATGGCTATCACTGCCACTGTTTCCACCTACATCACTCATTTTTAGTGGTTAATAGTGGCTACTCCATCACTCGAGGTGCTAAGTGGTTTTTAGTGGGCGTATACCTCTCCACGTGCATATTGTCACTTGTCCGCATGTTCCTGCTGCGTCAGAGGTGAAATGGACTGCTGTACCTAATTATTCTATATCGACATTATCGAAAATGAATCTAAACGTTTTATATCATTATTGAGAGAAGTAATTACCTCGATAATTATTGATATTGATTTATCGCCCAGCCCTAAGTCATATGTTGTCTGACCGGTAAAATTTAACGTTCTTTAAACGTTTTGAGAATGGAAGTGCAAATTTAGCCTGTTCTGGGAATGTTCATTTTTACTTGCAGGGAGGTTCTGAGAACATTTTAGCATGATTCCCTGAAAGTTTTCCTGTGAAGTTTTATTAATATTCTGAGAACAGAAATTCAT
>NW_019956216.1:0-1235 GCF_002910315.2 Salvelinus sp. IW2-2015
TAGACACAGATTTAGACAATGACCCAACCAAAACATGATGCCTATGGCTGCCTAAAATATGGCTCCCAATCAGAGACAAATGAAAGACATCTGTCTCTGATTGAGAACCACTCAGGCAACCATAGACATACCTAGAAACCCTCACTAAACCATAGACATACCTAGACATATTCACTCAACACAAAACCACACACAAAACCCAACACCCCCTTTACCATATAATCACCCAAAACACAAACATACCCCATGTCACACCCTGACCTAACTAAAATAATAAAGAAAAACAAGAATACTAAGGCCAGGGCGTGACATATTTGTGGAATGTATTTTCTTCTTCATGAGTTTGAGCTAATCAGTTGTGTTGTGACAAGGAAAGGGTGGTATTCAGAAGATAGCCCTATTTGGTATAAGACCAAGTCCATATTATGGCGAGAACAGCTCAAATAAGCAGAGACAAATGACAGTCCATCATTACTTCAAGACATGAAGGTCAGTCAATACGGAACATTTCAAGAATTGTGAAAGTTTCTTCAAGTGCAGTCGCAAAAACTATCAACCGCTATGATGAAACTGGCTCTCATGAGGACCGCCACAGGAAAGAAAGACCCAGAGTTACCTCTGCTGCAGAGGATAAGTTCATTATAGTTACCATCCTCAGAAATTGCAGCCCAAATAAATTAAAGTAACAGACACATCTCAACATCAGCTGTGAATCAGGCCTTCGTGGTCGAATTTCTGCAAAGAAACCACTACTAAAGGACACCAATAAGAGGAAGAGACTTGCTTGGGCCAAGAAACACGAGCAATGGACATTTAACTAGTGGAAATCTGTCCTTTGGTCTGGAGTTTAAGTTGGCGATTCTTGGTTCCAACCGTCTTTGTGAGACGCGGTGTGGGTGAACGGATGATCTCTGCATGTGTATTTCCCACCATAAAGCACGGAGGARGAGGTGTTATGGTGWGGGGGTGCTTTGCTGGTGACACTGTCTGTGATTTATTTAGAATTTAAGGCACACTTAACCAGCATGGCTACCACAGCATTCTGCAACGATACGCCATCCCATCTGGATTGGGATTTGTAGGWCTATCATTTGTTTTTCAACAGGACAATGACACAACACACCTCCAGGCTGTGTAAGGGATATTTTACCAAAAAGGAGAGTGATGGAGTGCTGAATCAGATGACCTGGCTTCCACAATCCCCCGATTTCAACCAAATTGAGATGGTTTGGGAT
>NW_019956217.1:0-1235 GCF_002910315.2 Salvelinus sp. IW2-2015
GGCACAGCCAGAAGAGGACTGGCCACCCCTCATAGCCTGGTTCCTCTCTAGGTTTCTTCCTAGGTTTTGGCCTTTCTAGGGAGTTTTTCCTAGCCACCGTGCTTCTACACCTGCATTGTTTGCTGTTTTGGGGTTTTAGGCTGGGTTTCTGTACAGCACTTTGAGATATCAGCTGATGTAAGAAGGGCTATATAAATAAATTTGATTTGATTTGATATTAAGGTATCTTTACTTTTACTCAAGTATGGCAGTTGGGTACTTTTTACACCACTGGCGGTGATAAACACCCTGGCAGTCTTCAGTGCTCAGTGGACCTGAGTGCCCAGTACCACTTTGAGTCATGGAGCTAGTAGCAATAGACCTGTGTGTCTGATTACAGGCTACTTAATAGTGGGCCAGTGATGGGCTGTCACTGTCTCCAGAACACATAGCGTGAATCTACCACACTCTTAAATAGTCAGTCTGTTTGTCACCCTACCCCGACTTAGAGCTAGTGCGGAGACAAGACAGAGAAGACTTGCTTTGTCTTTTGGAGAGCAAATGGATTTGATCAAATAAAATGTGATAATGCATTTGATCAAATCATTTGTTTTATTTGATATATAGATTAGACCAGATGGGATTTGATTGCTCTTGTATGAACGGGCAATATTGTGTGCAATATCTGCAATCACAATATATTACTCACACAGTAATAAAAAAAAGAAGACCAAGCCGAAGCATGTCTTCAATGGAAATGACGGGTTCAGAAAGGTGTCAATAGAGGGGACAAAAGGCATGAGTGGTGGGCTTTCATAACCCTGAGTCCTTGGCTGCTGTGCAACACTTGTTTGACTGCTTATTTTAGGGTGGATTTTCTAGATAGACATCTAAGGGCATGGTTAGAAAGCCCAGGCAGTAAATGGATAGGTACCCAAATGAAATCTGCAGGGGATTCACTCAGTGATCCAGTGATCCTGTCCTGTATGCTCCACTGAGCCCACACCATAGAGCTCTAACCAAGACCACAGCCTCTTGATAATCCAGAAAATATTAATTTGCTATGATCAATGAATTGGCTCTGTCTGCGGCTGGTCTTATTGAGGAGACCTGACCCTCTCACTGCTATGCAATAAACTCTGTCAAGGCATGAGAAGAAGAGGAAAACAAAGATATATGTGTGTGTGTGTGTGTGTGTGTGTGTGTGTGTGTGTGTGTGTGTGTGTGTGTGTGTGTGTGTGTGTGTGTGTGTGTGT
>NW_019956218.1:0-1235 GCF_002910315.2 Salvelinus sp. IW2-2015
CCTGCTTCTCCTTCACCCAAATCCAGACAGCTGATGTCCTGAAAGAGCTACAGAATCTGGATCCCTACAAATCAGCTGGGCTAGACAATCTGGACCCTCTCTTCCTAAAATTATCTGCCGCCATCGTCGCAACCCCTTTTGCTAGTCTGTTCAACCTCTCTTTCGTATCGTCTGAGATTCCTAAAGATTGGAAAGGGGCCACGGTTATCCCCCTCTTCAAATGGGGAGACACTCTAGACCCAAACTGTTACAGACCTATATCCATCCTGCCCTGCCTTTCTAAAGTCTTCGAAAGCAAAGTGAACAAACAGATCACCGATCATCTCGAATCCCACTGTACTTTCTCTGCTATGCAATCCAGTTTCCGAGCTGGTCACGGGTGCACCTCAGCCACGCTCAAGGTCCTAAACGATATCATAACCACCAACGATAAAAAAACAGTACTGTGCAGCCGTCTTCATCGACCTGGCCAAGGCTTTCGACTACGACAATCACCGTGTTCTTATCGGCAGACTCAACAGCCTTGGTTTCTCTAATGACTGCCTCGCCTGGTTCACTAACTACTTCTCAGATAGAGTTCAATGTGTCAAATCGGAGGGCCTGTTGTCCGGACCTCTGGCACTCTCTATGGGGGTGTCACAGGGTTCAATTCTCAGGCCGACTCTTTTCTCTGTATACATCAATGATGTCGCTCTTGCTGCGGGTGATTCTTTGATCCATCTCTCGAGCTTCAATGCCATACAACACTCGTTCCGTGGCCTCCAACTGCTCTTAAACGCTAGTAAGACAAAATGCATGCTCTTCAACCGATCGCTGCCCGCACCCGCCCGCCCGTCTAGCATCACTACTCTGGATGGTTCTGACTTATGTAGACAACTATAAATACCTAGTTGTCTGGTTAGACTGTAAACTCTCCTTCCAGACTCATATTAAGCATCTCCAATCCAAAATTAAATCTTGAATCGGCTTCCTATTTTGCAACAAAGCATCCTTCACGCATGCGGCCAAACATACCCTCGTAAAACTGACTATCGTACCGATCCTTGACTTCGGCAATGCCATTTACAAAATAGCCTCCAACAATCTACTCAGCAAATTGGATGCAGTCTATCACAGTGCCATCCGTTTTGTCACCAAAGGCCCACCATTGCGACCTGTATGCTCTCGTTGGCTGGTCCTCGCTACATATTCGTTGCCAAACCCACTGGCTCCAGGTCATCTATAAGTCTTTGCTA
>NW_019956219.1:0-1235 GCF_002910315.2 Salvelinus sp. IW2-2015
GAAACAAGTCTCTCACTTTTGCCGCTTGCTTTTGACCACCTTCTGCCCCCAGCTGTGCCCTGGACACCATATGTGAATTGATTGCCCCCATCTATCTTCAGAGCTCGTGCTGTTAGGTGACCTAAACTGGGACATGCTTAACACCCCGGCCATCCTACAATCTAAGTTTGATGCCCTCAATCTCACACAAATGATCAATGAACCTACCAGGTACAACACCAAATCTGTAAACCCGGGTATCCTAGAAGGATATTGACCTCGTTCCGTCAGTAGAAGATACCTGGATAATCTTTAAAAGTGCTTTCCTCACAATCTAAAATAAGCATGCACCATGTTTTTTTTTTAACCAGGAACAGATATAGCCTGTGCTTCACTCCAGACCTGACTGCCCTTGATCAGCACAAAAACATCCTGTGGCGTACCGCATTAGCATCAAATAACCCCCGTGATATGCAACTTTTCAGGGAAGTTAGGAACCAATGTACACAGGCAGTTAGGAATGCAAAGGCTAGCTTTTTCAAAGAGAAATTTGCATCCTGCAGAACAAACTCCAAAAAGTTCTGGGACACTGTAAAGTCTATGGAGAATAAGAGCACCACCCTCCCAGCTGCCCACTGCACTGAGGCTAGGAAACACTGTCACCACCGATAAATCAACAATATTTGAGAATTACAATAAGCATTTTTCTACGGCTGGTCATGCTTTCCACCTGGCCCCCCCTACCCTGGTCAACACCCCTGCACCCCCCACAGTAACTCGCCCAATCCTCCGCCATTTCTCCTTCACCCAAATCCAGATAGCTGATGTTCTGAAAGAMCTGCAAAATCTGGACCCCTGCAAATCAGCAGGGCTAGACAATCTGGACCCTCTCTTTCGAAATTGTTGTAACCCCTTTTACTAGCTTGTTCAACCTCTCGTATCGTCTGAGATCACCAAAAATTGGAAAGCTGTTGCGGTCATCCTCCTCTTCAAAGGGGGAAACACTCTAGACCCAAACTGCTACCTATATCTATCCTACCCTGCCTTTCTAAGGTCATCGAACGCCAAGTTAACAAATAGATCACCGACCATCCCACCGTACCTTCTCCGCTATGCAATCTGGTTTCCGAGCTGGTCATGGGTGCACCTCAGCCACGCTCAAGGTCCTAAACGATATCATAACCGCCATCGATAAGAAACAATACTGTGCAGCTGTATTCATCGACCTGGCCAAGGCTTTCGACTCTGTCAATCAC
>NW_019956220.1:0-1235 GCF_002910315.2 Salvelinus sp. IW2-2015
GGTGTGTTTTAATGTGTTCTGTTGGACCTACAGACAGTTAGATTAGTAGTAGTGGTGTGTTTTAATGTGTTCTGTTGGACCTACAGACAGTTAGAATAGTAGGAGTGGTGTGTTTTAATGTGTTCTGTTGGACTCTATGACTGTATGAGTCTGGTGGAGAGTGTTGGATCAAGCCAGGACCTGAGAAATGTGAGTGTTAACTGATAATTGTTTTTAACTTAAAATGTTTTTAAAGCGTTCATTGTACTTGAGTCCTTATGAAGACTGTATGTATGTATATAAAGCCTTTATAACTAGTTTAGTTAAGTTTAATCAGTCTATTCTTCTGCTTTTCAAACACCAAAGACCATGGTGGAGAGAGTTTTATCAAGCCTGGACCTGAGAACACCAGAGACCATGGTGGAGAGTGTTGTATCAAGCCTGGACCTGAGAAATGTGAGTTAACTAATTTAATTGTTTTAAAATCTATATGCGATGAAAGCGTTCATTAGGGTGTTTAAAGGCAAGGAACACAATCATGATCTATTTGGTCAAAACAAACTTAAAGGTAGAGTCAGCGATATGAAATAGATGCACAAAGTACACATCATAGTCGGTCAATTTCTACAACTAAGAGCATTGGAGCGCAAGGCTAAACTTCTCCGCATTTTTGGTCCCGTGACTAACACACTGTAAGAGAGTGAAGAGAACACTTGCACATGGACAGATACTGTGTGTGACTGTGAGAGAGAAGTCAGGCATCTTGCTCATCACAATATCTGTGGTGCTGCTCGTACATCATCATTTAGCTGACTCTACCTTTAAGCTCTCATCCTAGGATCTTCCAGAAATCAGACCCCAACATCTACAAAACATGGACCAGAACGATGTTGTTTACTGCTTCCACAAACATTAATTAATATAACACTAATGTCAGATGATGGTATGCTAATGAGTGTACATTCTGAGACTGTTGCTCACTTATATTCATTTTTATTAAAATTCTATTTAATAATTATTAATTCATTATTACATGAGATTGTCCATTTAAAATAACAACTACTTTTGACTTTAGGGATTCCTCAGAGCTGTAAGACTTGTGACCATGTTGAGGTAAGTCATAATGTCAATTCTTACTTTTACATACCTGCAGGAGTCAGGCACAGTCTCAAAGCCAGGTGTGTACTGACCAACCATTCATACTGGGATATAGACAGTCCTGTGTTCTGCTTTAGTAATATAAACACCGTCTCAAA
>NW_019956221.1:0-1235 GCF_002910315.2 Salvelinus sp. IW2-2015
GAGACAAGAACACAGACGAGAGAGCCATAGACATGGATCATGTTACACAGAATGAATGTGGGTGCATGACACCCAGTTACATAGCTAGAATGATTCGGTATTGGAATGTTATATGATATTGTTACCCTGTATGAAAGTAAAGGAGGGAGAGGAGAGACTAGAATAATGTTACCACTGTGTAGGATGGCAGGCATGAGTGAATTCTGTATTCCAGACAGGCGGACAAATTCTGGGTATCAGAACCACAGAGCCAGAGGACACAGAGCAAAGGCTGCAGAACAACGACAGTTTGGTAACGACTGAAAACGAACACTTTTACTAGTTTTGGCCAGTAGAATCCAGTCAAATGGCTCCAGGAAAGAGGGAATGCAGTATAGAGGTGTGTTATCGTGTGGAGTATGATACAGTATGATATTGGATCCGAAGGTCTAGTTAAGGACTTTAAGAGGCACCTATAGAGGGAGAGCTCTAGGACAGTATTTTGGCCTTCAAGGAAAGGTAGTCTACAGTAAGTGCACTGTGCAGTGTACAGTACATAGTACAACTTAATGACCCAGAGTAGTGACATGTAATAACACAGGGCTGTAGTGCCTTGATTAAGAGGGGTTGGGTTAAATGCAGAAGACACCTTTCAGTTGAATGTATTCAGTTGTAGAACTGACTAGGTATCCCCTTTTCCCTTAACTCCCTGGTGCCTGGACATGGAGTTCACTGATGCTGTACTGTAGGTACTAGACACATGCTGTTAAAATAGACTGATCTGAATGATACTAGCAGAAGCAAAAGAGACCAGACAGGAGGCAGCTCTTGCATTCCATTGAATCCAACTCAACTCAACCTTCCACGACAGAAAAAAACAAATGGATCACATAATGAAAAATGGCCTCCATGCACAGTTCACTTACAATGTCTGTTCTTCAATATAGAGCATATGTTGTCTTTTATGACCTATACTAGCCTCTGTGTTGTCTTGTTAGTGACCTAAACTAGCCTCTGTGTTGTGTCATGTACTTTCTCTAACAGTCCTATACTTACCACAGTGTTGGCTTGGTGGTGTGACTCCAGGGGTGCTTACTGTAGGTTGTGGTGACACCGCGGGGAAAGCTAGAAGGTTGTACAGTTATCTCCGGGCTGTTTATTATGTGAAACCATACAACCAACTACCTCACACCGCAGCACACTCTGTAGTAGCACTCCCTCTGCCACGTCTTCACCAGCCGGCCAGGTGTCTGTCT
>NW_019956222.1:0-1235 GCF_002910315.2 Salvelinus sp. IW2-2015
CATGAAGTCACCCAGGTGTCCCACACAAGTAGCCCAAATGTACCCAAGTGGCCAAATTGGTGAAGGTATACATTTTGAAATAAATAACTATAAACAAAATACCAAAATGGTATTCTAACACACCCCCCCAAAAGAATTTGRAAAAAAAATGGGGGGAAAAATKGGAAAAAAATATTGAAAAAATATATATGAAGAAAAAAATATATACATTTACAAAATAACATGGGTAACTATTTACACACTTTCAATATTTGGAAGACCCTCAGTCCTCTATCAAATCAAATCTATTCATATAGCCCTTCGTACATCAGCTAATAACTTAAAGTGCTGTACAGAAACCCAGCCTAAAACCCCAAACAGCAAGCAATGCAGGTGTAGAAGCATGGTGGCTAGGAAAAACTCCCTAGAAAGGCAGGAACCTAGGAAGAAACCTAGAGAGGAACCAGGCTATGAGGGGTGGCCAGTCCTCTTCTGGCTGTGCCGGGTGGAGATCACAGTGGTTGTAGAGGGTGCAACAGGACAGCACCTCAAGAGTAAAAATGAACAGTTTAGGGTTCCATAGCCGCAGGCAGAACAGTTGAAACTGGAACAGCAGCAAGGCCGGGTGGACTGGGGACAGCAAGGAGTCATCATGCCAGGTAGTCCTGACGCATGGTCCAAGGGCTCAGGTCCTCCGAGAGAAAGAAGGACAGAAAGAGAGAGCATACTTAAATTCACACAAGACACCGGATAAGACAGGAAAAGTACTCCAGATATAACATACTGACCCTAGCCCCCCGACACAAACTACTGCAGCATAAATACTGGAGGCAGAGACAGGAGGGCGATGAGACCCCCGGACAGGGCCAAACAGGAMGGATATAACCCCACCCACTTTGCCAAAGCTCTACACAATATTCTGCTGCTGATGCCAG
This sequence comes from Salvelinus sp. IW2-2015, assembly GCF_002910315.2. Classification (NCBI taxonomy): domain Eukaryota; kingdom Metazoa; phylum Chordata; class Actinopteri; order Salmoniformes; family Salmonidae; genus Salvelinus; species Salvelinus sp. IW2-2015. Next base: position 915 of record NW_019956222.1, read on the forward strand.
ATGCCATAGCAGTCTCTTTCTGATGTAAAGCAGAGGGTCACCGAGCATGTGGTGCATGTGATGGGGGACTTAATCTTGCAAACAACACAGCAACGCCTCCATCCTTTTGGCCCTTAGGCACATCCTTGCCTGCACAAATATATTTGGGCAGATGAACACTTGTGGCAGGAGCAGAAGGGACAGGGCGTGGTGCAGTGGTGCTGTAGCCAGCAAGCTCCTTGATGAGCTGCTCTCTGAAGGCTTTCTGTGAGAGGAAGGGCTTTCCACAGCTCTTAGCCATTTCCTTGTGTAGGATGAATGCATTCACCACAGCAATGTCGA
>NW_019956223.1:0-1235 GCF_002910315.2 Salvelinus sp. IW2-2015
TAATTGACATCATTTGAGTCAATTGGAGGTGTACCTGTGGATGTATTTCAAGGCCTACCTTCAAACTCAGTGCCTCTTCGCTTGACATCATGCGAAAATCAAAAGAAATCAGCCAAGACCTCAGAAAATAAATTGGAGACCTCCACAAGTTTGGTTCATCCTTGGGAGCAATTTCCAAACGCCTGAAGGTACCACGTTCATCTGTACAAACAATAGTACGCAAGTATAAACACCATGGGACCATGCAGCCGTCATACCGCTCAGGAAGGAGAAGCGTTTTGTCTCCTAGAGATGAACGTACTTTGGTGCGAAAAGTGCAAATCAATCCCAGAACAACAGCAAAGGACCCTGGCCATAGTCATATTTAACATGTAATGGCATAACACAACTGATAGACTGGAATGACACGCTCACTCACAGTTGAAAAGGAGCTGTGAGCAAACCAAGCCCCAAAATATTTGAATGAGCCGACCCCCCTACATTTTTTATTGTCACTAAAGAGGAAAGAACCCATTTTCAGAACTGCAAATAACCATTGAAGAGCTCAAACGGTTATTTGAGTCATTATGGTTCCACATAGAACCACCATCTAAAAATAGCCCATATTAACATATGCAGCCTGAGGAACAAGTTCCATGAAGTCAATAATTTGCTTGTAACAAATGACATTCATATTCTGACCATCTCTGAAACTCACTTAGATAATACCTTTTGATGATACAGTGGTAGCAATACATGGTTATAACATCTACCGAAAAGACAGAAATGCCAAAGAGGGCGGAGTTGCGGTCTATATTCAGAACGACATTCCTGTAAAGCTTAGAGACGATCTAACGTTAAATAGTGTTGAAGTAATATGGCTACATGTTAATCTGCCTCACCTTAAACCCATTCTGGTGGGAAGCTGCTATAGACCACCAAGTGCTAACAGTCAGTATCTGGATAATATGTTTGAAATGCTTGACAATGTATGTGATATCAACAGAGAAGTATATTTTCTGGGTGATTTCAATATTGACTGGCTCTCATCAAGCTGCCCACCCAAGTAAAAAATTCAAACTGTACCCAGTGTCTGCAAACTGGTTCAGGTTATCAGTCAACCTACCAGGGTAGTTACAAACAGCACAGGAAATTAAATCACCAACATCTATTGATCACATCTGTACTAATGCTGCAGAWATTTGCTTTAAAGCAGAATCCAAATCCATAGGATGTAGTGATCACAATATAGTAGC
>NW_019956224.1:0-1235 GCF_002910315.2 Salvelinus sp. IW2-2015
GTACCTCGTCTAATTTATTGTCCAATGATTGCAAGTTGGCGAGTAATATTGACGGTAACGGCAGCTTTCCTAGTTGCCTTCTGCGGGTCCGGAAGAGGCATCCGGCTCTTCGTCCTCTGTACCTGCGTCGCTTCCTCTTGCGAATAAATGGGATGTCGGACCTGCRGGGTGTTTGGAGAATATCGTGTGAGTCCTGCTTGTTGTTGAAAAAWTCTTTGTCTAATCCGAGGTGAGTGATCGCTGTCCTGATATCCAGAAGCTCTTTTCTGCCATAAGATATGGTTGCAGAAACATTATGTACAAAATAATTTACGAATATTGCGGGAAAAAACACATAATAACACAATTGGTTGGGCGCCCGTAAAACTGCTGCCATTCCTTCCGGTGCCATTTTACAAATGTGTCTGCCATTGTTGTTCAGAARCCACCGCTCGCAAGTTGTCAAGTTCAATGCCCCCCACCCCGTCTACTGGTTGTGCTTGTTTCCCAGTCTGCCCTGGAAGGAGACGCCCAGCTTGAGAGACCTTAACATTTGTTTAACACTTGATTTAGCCTACATCATCATCTGTATTCAGTCTGATTGGCTGATAGGAGCAGCAGAGAGGGTAAGAAAAAACAAAGGTAAATTACAATCAGRAAAATAAATAAAGCTAACCAGCAGATTAACATCAATCATCAACATCAATGATCAGCTGATAACCCACCCTCTTTRCCCRYTGTCAATCATGTCTTTAGGAGGCACTGAACTGAGTGTGTTGTTGCAGAAATAAATAACCTTTAAAATGTACACTACAGAGGCAATTTTTATTTTATTTTTAATTTTGAGCACCTGCCCCCTGAAAGGTCTGTGCATGGCCCTGGTGTGTGTACGTGCACGCATGTGTGTACGTGGGTGTGTGTACGTGCACGCATGTGTGTGTGTACGCGGGTTTGTGTCCTGTACCTTGGCATTGACCAGTGAAGGCTTGAAGACAGAGTGTCAACAGGAACAGAATCTTCAGAGTCCCTCCTCTTCCTCGTTCCATCGCTGCTACAGTCGGCCAATCAAAAACAATCAGAAACAGACGATAACCTCATGACAAAAACTAAGTCCACATAAACTAAATTGGGATTTCTTCTCAGCTATTTCGCTTTAAAACAATGTGAACTATAAGAAGATTGATGCTATGTGGTGTAACTGTTGTAAAACAAAGTACATTCCCTAACAACGTAACCAGCATCAGGTGAACATAATG
>NW_019956225.1:0-1234 GCF_002910315.2 Salvelinus sp. IW2-2015
AGAGAGACCTGGGATAACTATAATTCTAGCTATGCTTTGTGTAAAGATTTTTGTTTTCAGGGGAACAAATAGTTACTTTGGAGGTGACTACAACTATCTGAATACAGATCTGAGAAAGCAAATACTTAAAAAATAAATAAAAAAAATGAATACAGATACAGATCGCTCTGCCATTTCCTGGTTGCTAAAATTCTAATAGTTTGCCTAATTTCAGTTTGTGACAAAACAAGTAAGTATAGTGTAGTAAATCATTGTACCATCTAAACCGCTGTGAAATATATTTTCCAGAACCAAAACTATAGTATTTTCTGCAGTTTGAAACCCGAAAGTAAGAGCAGGAAGCATAGAAATAGTGCACATAGAACAGATCTACCGCTTCTTATACTTGCTTTCAATGAGTGACACATCTATAACACATACTTCTATGTGCATTTGGTCGGGTTTCCCAAAAAGTTACATATTGTAGCTTTAAAGGAAGTGACGACTTTTCTGCAATTATTGAATTGGCTGCCTTCAACTAATGGCAGGGCTGTATCTGGAACTGCATGTTGAATATGGAAATAGAATGAATAGAGCACACATAATTGCATACTATTCCAATCTATCTGACAGTCATATTTGATCTACACAATACATTTCCATCTGAATATTTTGTAAATGTCCATTCTCCTGAATGTCCATTGCCCCAAGTGTACATAATCAAGTCAAAGCAGTGATATTTTGTACAGATAAGTATAAATAACTTGTATTGCTCAACTACTGTATGACTCTTTCAACATGCCACTGAAAAAGTAGAATGCTATAATACATTATATGATACCTGAAAATACTGCAGAGTAATTCAAATACATTTGCAAACATTGCAAACAGCAAGTTGCACACTTAGCTAAAACAAATTCCAACCTCTTTGTCCATCTGAGGGTAAGTGTTCTTGTTTCAAACACACTATACCATATGTTTTTTTATTTTTTTTATTTAACCTTTGTTTAACTAGGCAAGTCAGTTAAGAACAAATTCTTATTTACAATGACGGCCTAGGAACAGTGGTATAGCTTACTCAGAATACAAACTAGCATGATTTTCCACCTACCTTGGCTATAGTTGATTCAAGAAGGCAGTTTGGGGATATTTAGTTTCCTTTAGACACTTAATAGCCATATTTTGTTACTGTTAGAATTCTCAGTAACACTTAACATGAAACGGTTCTTGTGCCTGTGTAATAAAACATGAAACG
>NW_019956226.1:0-1234 GCF_002910315.2 Salvelinus sp. IW2-2015
TAAAGCATTCAATGATAAATTGATTCCTTTCATTCTTGCTATGTTTCAAGAATCAATAGAAAAAGGGGAGTTACCGGCTTCCTTAAAGCAAGGTGCAATTACTTTGATTCCCAAACCTAATAAGGATACTCTTTATATAGACAACTGGAGACCCATTAGCCTGTTGAATAACGATGGTAAATTATTTTCCCTTGTATTTGCTAAGAGGTTGAAACAAGGCTTGCATCATTTAATTGATGAAGAACAATCTGGTTTTATGCATGTGTGCAATCTAATTTATGCATTAGTAATAACATCAGGTTGATCTTAGATATGATTTACTATAATGACCCTCATCCTTGATGATAGTTTTCTAATGTTTGTTGATTTTTATAAAGCTTTTGACACTGTAGATCATGAGTTTATAATTTTGGGGGGGTTTGGTGACTTTTTGAAAGCAGTCCAAACGTTATATAGTGGTTGTACTAGCTCTGTAAAATTAGCTCACGGGACATCCCAAATATTTAATATTGGCTGTGGCATTAGGCAGGGCTGCCCAATTAGTCCATTTTTATTTTTATTGGTTACTCAAATTATGGCTCTTCATATCAAGAAAGGGAATTTTCAAGGTGTTTCAGCACTTGGCAAGGAACTTAAACTATGTCAACTGGCTGCTGATACCACCATATTTTTAAGAGACAGGAATGAGGTTTCTAAAGCAGTTTCCTGTATTGAAGACTTTTCCTTCGTTTCGGGTTTGAAAATGTATATCAATAAGTCAGTCTTATTTCCACTCAAGGATTGTGTTTTACAGGAAGTATATAGTATCCCAATAAAAGATGAGGTTACTTATCTTGGAATTGTTATATGCAAGGATGAAAAACAAAGGAGTGAATTGAACTTTAACCCCATTATTGAGAAAACAAAGAAGAACTTGAACCTCTGGCTGATGAGAGATATTTCGTTATATGGTCGGGTTTTATTATCCAAAGCTGAACGGTTATCCAGATCGGTTTATGTCTCGTTATCACTTGACTTACCCCCTAAAATTGTAAAGGACTTAGATAMGATTCTTTATCATTTTATTTGGAGGAACAAGCCTCACTATCTACGAAAAGATATTCTCACTAATACCCAAGAACAAGGTCTTGAGGTTTTAGATTTCAATACTCTAAATAATACTTTTTAAATAAATTGGATTCTGAAGTGTGTTAAGAACCAGAACAGTATTTGGAATGTCTTCCCTACGTATTTA
>NW_019956227.1:0-1234 GCF_002910315.2 Salvelinus sp. IW2-2015
TTAGGCGTAAGGGTACCGTACTAAACCACAAATTACCTCTATGTCCCGCAGCATAATCTCAAAACTTAAAGTTAATGTTAGGGTAAGGTTTCAAATCAGGTTTTATGACTTTGTGAGTATGCCAGCTACACTCTTAGAGAAAAGGTGCTATCTAGAACCTTTAAGGGTTCTTCGGCTGTACCCACAGGAGAACCCTTTGAATAACCCTTTTTGCTTCCAGGTAGAACCCTTTTGGGTTCTATGTAGAACCCTTTCTACAGAGGGTTCTACATACCCAAAAGGGATATATCTGGAACCAAAAAGGGTTCTCCTTTTTTCTAAGAGTGTGAGTGTAGTGACCACTCTGCAGAGCTGCCTCCATTACATGAGTCATACCAATAAATCCCAACCTGTATAAAAAATAGCCCCCTCATGCTGGAAAGCTTGTTAGCTATGTTGTGTTCTGTTGTCAATAAAGTTATCCTGCTCTTGACTAATGTTTCAAGTTTTACGTTTTTAATGTCACATGCACAAGAACAGTGAAATGCCTTGCTTGCAAACAAAAATGCAATAATCAATAACAATGTAATACAAGAAAAAGCACACAATAAATATGAAGAACACAATAAGTAAGCATACTTATATACAGGGTCAGTTCCAGTACCGTACTGTATTTACAATGTGCTGGGATACTGGTGTGATGGAGGTAGATYTGTACAGGGGTAAGGTGACTAAGCATTAGGATATATAATYAACAGAGTAGCAACAGCTTGTGCGTGTGTGTAGAGTCAGTATAAAMGTATGTGGATATTATGCGTGAGTGAGCAGATTATGGAGTGAATGGGTGTYTGAGTATGCATAGAGATAAAAGGTCAGTAAAGATACAAGGTTAACTCAGATAGTCCTTGTAGCTATTTGGTTAGCTATTTATCAGTCTTATTGCTTAGGGATAGAAGCTGTTCAAGATCCTGTTGGTGTCAGACTTAATGCACCAGTACCGCTTGCCGTGCGGAAGCAGAGAGGATAGTCTATGGCTTGGGTGGTTGGAGTCTTTAATGATTTTCCGGGCCTTCCTTTCACACCGCCTGATATAGATGTCCTGTATGGCAGAGAGCTTGGTCCCAGTGAGGTACTGGGCTGCCCGCACCACCCTCTGTAGCGCTATGKGATCGAGGGCGGTGCTACTGCCATACCAGGCAGTGATGCAGCCAGTCAAGATGCTCTCAATGGTACAGATATGGAACTTTTTGAGGAT
>NW_019956228.1:0-1234 GCF_002910315.2 Salvelinus sp. IW2-2015
AGGGTATGACATTTTGGTCTACTTCCTGCTATTCAAATCTGAAATCGGAATAGAATTATCTTGTACCAATCAAACGTTACAGCTGTTTTAGTAAGCGCAGCAACAGCATTTTCTCAAACTTTAAAAAAAACAACAAGTTTTGACCACTTTCCCAACAAGTCAGACAAAATGTTAGATTGGTGTGACAATTTCGATAAGTTTGTCTACTTCTCTGCTATTCAAATCTGTAATACAGTGGCTTGCAAAAATATTCACCCTCTTGGAATTTTTCCTATTTTGTTGCCTTACAACCTGGAATTAAAATTGATTTTTTTTGGAGGGGGTTGTATCATTTGATTTACACAACATGCCTACCACTTTGAAGATGCAAAACATTTTTTATTGTGAAATAAACAAGAAATAAGACAAAAAAACTGAACTTGAGCCATGCATAACTATTCACCCCCCCAAAGTCAATACTTTGTAGAGCCACCTTTTGCAGCAATTACAGATGCAAGTCTCTTGGGGTATGTCTCTATAAGCTTGGCACATCTAGCCACTGGGATTTTTKCCCATTCTTCAAGGCAAAACTGCTCCAGCTCCATCAAGTTGGATGGGTTCCGTTGGTGTACAGCAATCTTTAAGTCATACCACAGATTCTCAAATGGATTGATGTCTGGGTTTTGACTAGGCAATTCCAAGACATTTAAATGTTTCCCCTTTAAACCACTCGAGTGTTCCTTTAGCAGTATGCTTAGGGTCATTGTCCTGYTGGAAGGTGAACCTCCGTCCCAGTCTCAAATCTCTGGAACACTGAAACAGGTTTCCCTCAAGAATTTCCCTGTATTATGCGCCATCCACCATTCCTTCAATTCTGACCAGTTTCCCAGTCCCTGCTGATGAAAAACATCCCCACAGCATGATGCTGCCACCACCATGCTTCACTGTGGGGATGGTGTTCTCAGGGTGATGAAAGGTGTGCCAGACATGGCGTTTTCCTTAATGGTCAAAAAGCAAAATTTTAGTCTCATCTGACCAGAGTACTTTCTTCCATATGTTTGGGGAATCTCCCACATGCATTTTGGTGAACACCAAATGTGTTTGCTTATTTTTTTCTTTAAGCAATGGCTTTTTTTCTGGCCACTCTTCCGTAAAGCCCAGCTCTTTGAAGTGCATGGCTTAAAGTGCTCCTATGGACAGATACTCCAATCTCCGCTCTGGAGCTTTGCAGCTCTTTCCCGGTTATCTTTGGTCT
>NW_019956229.1:0-1234 GCF_002910315.2 Salvelinus sp. IW2-2015
ATGACTCACTGTCTGTCCCTCTCTACCTCTCTCACCCTCTCTTTCTAACTCTCTCTCTGGCATTCATCTGGTGCAGAACACACTGGTGCAGAACAGGTCATTGGAAAAGTCAAAGACGGAACAATTGAATTTTAATTTTAATTGACAAACCCATTGTCACGCCCTGACTTTAGTTATATTTGCTTTCTTTATTATTTGGTTAGRTCAGGGTGTGACAAGGGGTGGTTTGTTTAGTTTTTGTATTGTCTAGGGTTTTTTGTCTTGTCTAGGGTTTTTTGTTATCTATGGGGATTTTGTATTGTCTAGGGGTTGTAGGTTTATGGTGGCCAAAGTGGGTTCCCAATCAGAGACAGCTGTTTATTGTTGTCTCTGATTGGGGAGCCTATTTAGGTTGCCATTTTCCATGTTGGTTTGGTGGGTAGTTGTCCATGTTTAGTTGTCTGTGAGCACTACGTTGGCGTCACGTTTCGGTTGTTATTTTGTTAGTTTGTTAAGTGTTCTTCATGGAATTAAACGATGTATTCCAATCGCGCTGCACCATGGTCCACTCCTTTAAACGGCCGTGACAGAACTACCCACCAAAAAAGGACCAAGCAGCATGGAGGAGAGGACTGGACATGGGAGGACATCCTGGACGGCAAGGGATCCTACACATGGGAGGAGATCCTGGCTGGAAGGGATCGCCTCCCATGGGAACAGGTGGAGGCAGCCAGGAGAGCGGAGGCAGCAGGAAAGGGGGACCAGCGGTACGAGGGAACACGGCTGGCAAGGAAGCCCGAGAGGCAGCCCCCCCCAAAATAAATTGGGGGGGGGGCACACGGGGAGTGTGGCAGAGTCAGGTTGGAGACCTGAGCCAACTCCCCGTGCTTACCGTGGTGAGCATGGGACTGGTCAGGCCCCGTGCTATGGGGTGATGCTCACGGTGTCGAGGCGGGGCATCCACAGGCCGGTGTGCTCGGTGCCAGCGTCCCGCATTTGCCGGGTGGAAGCTGGCATCCAGCCAGAAYGGGTGGGGCCAGTTCTGCGCTCGAGACCGCCGGTACGCCTCCACGGCCCAGTGTATCCGGTGCCTCGGCCAAGGACAAGGCCTCCTGCATGTCTCCCCAGCCTGGTGAGTCCGGTGCCTTCTCCCAGAGCCAGGCCTCCTGTGTGTCTCTATTCCAGTGATGATCCATGGCACGAAGCCTCCAGTGATGATCCATGGCACGAAGCCTCCAGTGATGATCCATGGCAC
>NW_019956230.1:0-1233 GCF_002910315.2 Salvelinus sp. IW2-2015
GATGGCGGTTATGATATCGTTTAGTACCTTGAGCGTGGCTGAGGTGCACCCGTGACCAGCTCGGAAACCGGATTGCACAGCGGAGAAGGTACGGTGAGATTCGAAATGGTCAGTGATCTGTTTGTTAACTTGGCTTTCGAAGACTTTATAAAAAGGCAGGGCAGGATGGATATAGGTCTGTAACAGTTTGGGTCTAGAGTGTCACCCCCTTTGAAGAGGGGGATAACCGCGGCAGCTTTCCAATCTTTAGGCATCTCGGACGATATGAAAGAGAGGTTGAACAGACTAGTAATAGGGGTTGCAACAATGGCGGCAGATCATTTTAGAAAGAGGGTCCAGATTGTCTAGCCCAGCTGATTTGTAGCTGCGGTGAGTGCGGTGCGGTTGGCCGGGGTTGGGGTAGCCGGGAGGAAAGCATGGCCAGCCGTAGAGAAATGCTTATTGAAATTCGATTATAGTGGGTTTATCGGTAGTGACAGTGTTTCCTAGCCTCAGTGCAGAGGGGAAGTGCTCTTATTCTCCATGGACTTTACAGTGTCCCAAAACTTTTGAGTTTACAGGATGAAAATTTGTTTGAAAAAGCTAGCCTTTGCTTTCCTAACTGACTGTGTGTATTGGTTCCTGACTTCCCTGAAAAGTTGCATATCGCAGGGACTATTCAATGCTAGTGCAGTACGCCACAGTATGTTTTTGTGCTGGTCGAGTGCAGTCAGGTCTGGAGTGAACCAAGGGCTATATCTGTTCTTAGTTCTACATTTTTTTTAAAGGAGCATGCTTAAAGTTGGTGAGGAAATTACTTTGAAAGAACGACCAGGCATCCTCTACTGATGGGATGAGGTCAATATCCTTCCAGGATACCCGGGCCAGGTCAATTAGAAAKGCCTGCTCGCAGAAGTGGTTTAGGGAGCGTTTGACAGTGATGAGGGGTGGTCGTTTGACCGCAGACCCATTGCGGATGCAGGCAATGAGGCAGTGTCGCTGAGATCCTGATTGAAAACAGCAGAGGTGTATTTGGAGAGCAAGTTGGTCAGGAYAATATCTATGAGGGTGCCCATGTTTACRGATTTAGGGTTGTACCTGGTGGGTTCCTTGATAATTTACTAACCTAAATGACAGAATGAAAAGGAAGCCTGTACATCTCAAGGGTGATCAATGGAAACAGGATGCACCTGAGCTTAATTTCAAGTCTCATAGCAAAAGGTCTGAAAACTATTGTAAAAATAAAATAAAAAA
>NW_019956231.1:0-1233 GCF_002910315.2 Salvelinus sp. IW2-2015
AATGCAGGGCTGACAGACACGTTCCTTACTTTCTCCCCCTTCCAATTGCCTCTTCAATTTTGCAGTAATGCTGCATTTAGTTGGTAGTAATTTTGGGCAGAGCAAAAATGTGCATGTATTTTTATTGGCTGCATGTGTGACATGACTCCACCAGTCCTATCTATGATATAATTTACAAAGCTTATACCGTTTGTAAACTTTTTTCCCCCAATTTTATTTGTATTTTTATGAATTCGTGCATTTAAGTTTGACTATAATATTTCTTGTAATATTTTTCTGTCTTTTCTGGTGGAAATTGTAACTGAAATTAGCACAAACTTTGTGTGGCTTGTTTTAAAAAATAGCAATGTTTTCGAGAAGATTTCATTTTCAAATAACCGAAAGTGATAGGTTGTACTCTGAACAAAGGGGAAAAGGCCATTCTTGAACATGGGGTGAGACATTCTTACTAATCTGCTGGAGAACCAGTTTGGATTTAAGTGTAACTTTAGAGGTCTAATGCTCTAATATTGAATAATTTCTGCCCTCCAAATTCATATTCATTATATAAATAGGCCCATTTAATTTAGTCTGGATTGGAGTTCCAAATACAATTGAATATTTTTTTGCTCATATAATTTTAAAAACAGGTTGCTAGGTGTCGGCAAAGCCATAAGCAAATAGATAAGCTGTGATATGACTAAGAGGTAATCAGGGTGATTTTTTCCACAAATAGACAGGTATTTTCCTTTCCATGGTAGCAAGATCTAATCTATTTTGCTAACTTTCTATTAAAAGTTAATGTAGTGAGATATTTTTTTGGGGGGGGGATATGAATACCGAGTATGTCCACATCCCCATCCGACCATTTTATTGGTAAACTACATTACATTTACATTTTAGTCATTTAGCAGACGCTCTTATCCAGAGCGACTTACAGTAGAGTGCATACATTTTATTACATTTTTTACATACTGAGACAAGGATATCCCTACCGGCCAAACCGCTATGCCAATTGTGCGTCGCCCCACGGATCTCCCGGTTGCGGCCGGCTGCGACAGAGCCTGGGCCTGGGCGTGAACCCAGAGACTCTGGTGGCGCAGCTAGCACTGCGATGCAGTGCCCTAGACCACTGCGCCACCCGGGACCATGATAATGGTAATGTAAAAGTTGCATTTCGTTGTGTTCCAACACGTAATATAGTACGTAGATTCTTCATAATTTGTTCATAATCCAGACGTTAGAAAAAGTATC
>NW_019956232.1:0-1233 GCF_002910315.2 Salvelinus sp. IW2-2015
AGACACACACAGACACACACAGACACACACAGCCACATGCACAAAGACACACACAGACACACACACAAAGACACACACAGACAAACACAGACACACACAGCCACATGCACAAAGACACACACAGACACACACACAAAGACACACACAGACACACACAGACACACAAAGCCACATGCACAAAGACACATACCCACTACTCAGCTGTTCACATTTGTCTTAATCGACAGGTTTTCCAGTTTGTTGTTGTTGATGTTAAACAGGGCCTCCAGTTTGTTGTTGTTGATGTTACAGGTCCTCCAGTTGGTTGTTTTCTTGTGACAGGTCCTCCAGTTTATAGTGGCTGTGTATCTGTACCAGACTGTTGGTCAGAAAGCCAAGCTGAGAAATGTTAGTCAACTGATTCGCTCTGAGGAACATTGTGAACCAAACCCTGACTTCCTTGATGACCCTGACTACACTGACCAAAACCATGCCTATCCTGAACCAAACCAGGCCTACGCACACACAAACCTTGCCTACCCTGAACAAATCATTGCCTACCCTGAAGAAATCCTTGCCTACCCTGATGACCAACACCAGGCCGACTTCGGACCAAACCATTCCTACCACCGCTAACCAGGACCAGAGTGTTGCTGTATGACTGAAGAGACTTTGGGCGCTAACATTGAATTGCTCAGTGGAGGCTGGTGGGAGGATCAATAGGAGGGTGGGCTCATTGTAATGGCTGGAATGGAATAATTGGAACAGAGTCAAACGTGGTTGCCATAAGTTTGATACCATTCCATGAATTCCATTCCAGCCATTACAATGAGCCCGTCCTCCTGTAGCTCCTCCAACCAGCCGCCACTGGAATTGCTCAAACTCTAAATGCTCAGTTCAGTGCTTTCAGCCACACAGGCCTTCTACTAAAGAGGGMTTTCTGCTGACAATGAGAACAATCTTAGTTCATTAGTTTCTATTGTTTTTTACTGTTTATGGCTTAATGACCCGATCAGCCTTAACTGGTCAGCCGGACCTCACCTTGTGTGAATAGTTGTGTACGGTACTGGTCAGCCTGAACGGTTACTTGGAAATGTAGACATAAAGAAAGGTACCACCKTTTTGAAACTGCAAGCCGACTCCACCATTGACCAATAGAAACAACTTTTAAAGCCCTTTACATTTCACAAGGTTGTTGTGCCTGCAGACGAACAGCGGTAACAGTGCTGCCTTGAAATACTTCATTGAGTTTCA
>NW_019956233.1:0-1233 GCF_002910315.2 Salvelinus sp. IW2-2015
TCCCAGTTTCCAGGTTCTCCTCTAGGATGTTGCCTGTGCCATAAATACCTACACTTTGATAATCATGTACTGATATTTACCTGTTTCTTAATTTACTATAATAGCCAATGTCCCCTAATGACTCACCTGACAGGTAGTAAAATAAAAAATGTTCTGATACATGTTTAGTATTCAATGTATCTTTCAAGTTGTGAACTACAGGTTTGTTGTTGTAACACAACCTAAGAAGATAGAAAATGTGACGTTACTGTAAGAAAATAACATTTAAATGGTAGTGTACGTGGTTCCAGGATGACAGCCAGTGAGGCAGAACAGAACAGCAGAAGGAAATGTTTCCTTTCTGAAGATGGAAGTGGTCAGTCACCTGATACTGTTAGTTGTTGAACTAGGTACTGGAGCTGGTTATTAGATTGAGAGGGAAAGACCGCAGCTTCTTCTAATACCAGTACAGAGTATGGCCCACTGAGTGTAGGGTGAAGTTTCACTTTGGTACAGATCTAGGATCAGCTTCCCCTCCCACAATCATAACCTTAACTATTAGTGAGGGGAAAACTGACCCAACATCAGCATCTATGGGCAACTTCCCCCTACCGGCCCCTTGAGAGGGGGGAGGGGTGTCACAGACCTTGTGATGCCCTGTGGACCCTTTGACACGATACTACACCAGAACAACTGTTATTCTTTAGTCACTATGTTTTTTTGTTCAGTAACACTTAGATGAAAAAGCCTGAACATACATGGCTCAAATGTTCTCTGAATCTATAGTTTTATGTTGTTTTATCTTATTTAATACAGAAACGTAGTGTGAAGGAATTGTTTTTCTCTGTTGTGGAGATGCACATGAATACAGGCTACATTTTTGTTAAAAAGTTGTCTTTACTTGCAAGACACAATTAATCCTTATTAACCACACCTATCCTGCTGGTGTTACTGCTGTCAGTGTGGGTTGAGCCAGAAAACAGCAGTTGCTCAACAGGAAACACAGACACAAGCAAACATTTCACATGTTAATCTGTCCGTCCATCTACCTATCTATCATATTCATTGGAGCACCATCTCAACACCATGTCTCTCCTTTTAGGGTTTGGATTGCTGACCTGCATAGCATCATCAGGTAGGCTTTTGTGTATCTCTCAGGTTCTGTTGTGTGGGCCTCATAAAGAGCAGCAATGCAATGGTAAATAAAGACATACTGATGGGAAAATATTGGACTGCTTCTGATTCATCCAACTT
>NW_019956234.1:0-1233 GCF_002910315.2 Salvelinus sp. IW2-2015
AAAAAGGAATTTGAAATGATTTATACTTTAGCAATAACATTTACTTTTGATACTGATGTAGATTTAAAACCAAATACTTTTACTCAAGTAGTATTTTACTGGGTGACTGTCACGCGAGTTATTTTCTATTACTTGAGTAAAATTACAGTATGACAACTGGGTACTTTTTCCACCACTGGACACAAGGCAACATTCTGTGAAAAGAGACAAAATGCCATCTTAAAAAAGATGCCTAAAGTAAACTGGTAGCATAAGGAAATATTCTCCCTGTGTTACTGTTGGACAAACACTATCACACCATTGTACAAAAACACTACATTTATAAAGCCTGATGAGATGAGGATCTGCAAATGAGCAAAACAGACTTGATAGATTTCTAAAATGAGTACCAAAGTTGTCCACCTGATGACAATGTTGCCTGATGAGACTTCCATGGGGTGTCGTAATCTAGAGCCTTGACCAGGCAGATTTCAAGGCTTTCAACAAACATTGTGTATTGAATTCCAGTGAACGAAAGGTAGATCAGGATTCAGTAAAATAACCGATCAGGTTATTCAGGTTCAGGACAATTGGTTACACAACTCCCAGTTTTAAAAAGGCCCACCATGAAGTACAGTGCAAAACAATAATTGAAAAGGGGAGGACAGTGGCTTTATGGATGCGATGATTCTATTAATATTAAGTGGTCTAATGTGGTCTCAACTGAGCAAGTCTCATATTATTTAAATAACCTGGACATATAGTACACAAAATATTTGCCTATGCGCTAAAATCCTTCACAAATAAAGCCTGGAACTACGCAAATGTTCATTCCAACCTGTATTCAGTAAAGCCGAGCAAAAGCCAAAGTATTTAGTATTGTTTGCCTTTCCCAATTTATCCGTTTCCCCTAAACGTTTTCTAAAAAAGGTTATATTTGACAAAAACACTACATTACCAAAAGTATGTAAATACCCAATAAATTACTGGGAGTTTATATATGGAGTGTGCGACTCTTTATTTTCATTGTTGACACCTGCTCGTCAAACATATCATTCCAAAATAAGGGGCATTAATATGGAGTTGGTCAACTGTTGCTGCTACAACAGCCTCTACTCTTCTGGAAAGGCTTTGCACTAGATGTTGGAATATTGCTGCGGGGACTTGCTTCCATTCAGCCACAAGAGCATTAGTGAGGTCGAGCACTGATGTTGGGTGATTAGGCCTGGCTTACAGTTGGCGTTCAAATTCATC
>NW_019956235.1:0-1233 GCF_002910315.2 Salvelinus sp. IW2-2015
CTGTCTGCTCAAGAGGAAGCTTCTCACTGTAACCAGTGCCTGTAATCTGGTTCAGGTTATTAATCAACCTATCAGTAGAACGTTGTTCTAAAGCTGTATCTTTACCCATTGGGTGCAGTGATCACAGTATAGTGACTATATCCAGGAAAGCCACATTTCCTAAAGTTGAGCCTAAAATAGTGAATAAGAGGTTATGCAAAAGATGTTGCTGTGACTCATGTGGATGATGTAAAAAATATTTTAAAAACGCCAAATTATTGATGAACATGCACCTGTTTAGAGACTTACTTTTAGAACTGTTAAGGGTCCATGGATTGATGAGGAATTGAAAAACTGTATGGTTGAAAGAGATGGGACAAAAGGAGTGGCTAATAAGTCTGGCTGCACATCTGACTGGCTGATTTATTGCAAATTGAAAAATTATGTGACTTAACTCAACATAATAAGAAGGAACTATATTATGAAGCCAAGATCAATGCTATAAAGAATCATAGAAAAAAACTTTGCAGTGCTTTAAATGTAATTTTGGGCAGAAAGACATTCAACTCCATCGAATCAGATGGCATATTCATATTCATATTCAATTATTTTAATGATGACTTCATTGGCAAAGTGGGCAAACTTCGCCAGGAAATGCCAACAACGAACAGTGAGCCATCGTATTCATGCATAAAAGACAAATAATGAAAGAAAAGCATTGTAAGTTTTAATTTTGTAAAGTTGGTGTGGGAGAGGTGGGAAAATTATTGTTATCGATCAATAATGACAAACCTCCTGGCATTGACAACTTAGATGGAAAGCTACTGAGGATGGTGGCTGACTATAGCCACTCCTATCTGTCATGTCTTTAATATGAGCCTAGAGGAAAGTGTTTGTCCTCAGGCCTGGAGGGAAGCAAAAGGCATTGCGCTACCCAAGAGTGATAAAGCGGCCTTTACTGGTTCTAATAGTAGATCTATTAGCTTGCTACCAGCTCTTAGCAAACTGTTGGGAAAAAATGTGTTTGACCACATACAATGCTATTTCTCTGTAAATAAATTAACAACAGACTTTCAGCATGCTTATAGAGAATGGCACTCAACATGTACTGCACTGACACAAATTACTGATGATTGGTTGAAAGAAATTGATTGTGGGTGCTGTACTGTTAGATTTCAGTGCAGCCTTTGGAATTATTGACCATAACATGTGTTGAGAACTTATGTTTTATGGCTATTCAACGTCAGCTCTAAG
>NW_019956236.1:0-1232 GCF_002910315.2 Salvelinus sp. IW2-2015
ATGAAAATCCACTCTGTGGTTTGTGTGTTGTTGGATCAGATCCAAGATCTTTTATGAAGTCACAGAGACAGCCATCACTTCATCTCCTCACCATTCTAGATCATTAGGAGACGAGGGGATGGCTGCCATTTGTGAGGTCATAAACAAATGCATAACAGCACCATGATATCACTCCAGTAAACATTGAAACAAGCAAGTCTCGCCGCAAACAAGAATCACAACTCGGCTACCTCTCTAGAGTGTGGTTACCATTTTATTTTCTCTACGGTTTGATTGACATGATGATGATTTCCAGATTTGTTTTCTGCTTTATTGTCCTGTTGATGATCTTCAACATCAAGCCTCTAGATCTTGAGGCCCTCCAGAACACCCTGATGCCTCTCATGGTCCCCAAACAATGGGCCAGCACCCTGTCCCTGCAGGGGGACCTCTTCACGGATGTGGACAATTTTGTCATTCAGCTATACGAGACCACCACAATGCCACCGCACCACCAGAGGACCAGGGGGGCCCCAACGAGAACACCTTTGACCCAGGAACCAGTTCCTACTGTGACCCAGTAAATGCTTCTAACAACACCTTTGGCCCAATAAGTGATTAAGCCTTACTGGTAGTGTGGGATGAATAACACCCACCAGGTGAGAACCAGGAAGGCCATCATTCAGCCCCCAGATGGAAGACTGGCTCAGGACCCAACCAGGGACTGCCCCCACCTCTGGCCCAGGAAACTGACCATCCAGGTGGACATCATCCATGTGCAGGGTAATTTGCCCAAATTAATTAATAATTTAATTTGAAGAAAATGGAACAATAGTGACACAGCAATGCTTCCCCACCAACAAACCTCTGGCCCAGGAACCACTTTGAGAAACACCTCTGGGCCCGGGTGGAAGGCTTGGAGTGACTCTGCTCAGACCCTTGAAGAGATCTCCTGCCTCCTGGGAGCCTCAAGAGACGTCTACAGGTATGTTTTAGGAATATGAAAGAGCACTGTGGGCTGAGGATATTTTCAGAACCACAAATAATAATTGCATTAGCATCACTTTAATAACATACATGTGTATTTAACAGAGGCATTTTCTATAAAATTGAAGCCTAACTTTATATTAATACCTGGTTTCCTCTTAGACTGTCAAGAAAGCAGAGCTTGGCGAAGGATAGGACAAAGCAGAGCTTGGCGAAGGATAGGACAAAGCAGAGCTTGGCGAAGGATAGGACAAAGCAGAGCTTGG
>NW_019956237.1:0-1232 GCF_002910315.2 Salvelinus sp. IW2-2015
CATCCAGTACAGATCCGGAGACAAACGGTACATGTTAGTTGGACCCAGAATGAGTATAGGTTCTACTATAGTCCCGGGCAGCAATGGGAATACTCCAGTGGTACCTGACCACAGGAGGAGAGTTTCAGGAGAGGTAAGAAGTTGAAAACAACCTTGTATTTCACTGTCATCACGTACCCTCTATTGAGGATGATTTTCGAGAAACATTTTTAGCCATTTGTGAGTATTTTAAATAGGCCTGTGTTGTTTTGACGTACGAGGGGTTGTAGCTTCTCACATGATCTCACAACAGATGTTGCTCATTCATTTACAGCCGCTGCTCACTGGGCGCTGTTCGCCACAGTGGTGCTGAAACGCTGGGCACTTCAAAGCACTATTTGATGAAAGCTTGACAAAAGGTGATGACATATAAACTCTCCTCTTTCTCTATAAATCTTTCTCAATTTAATTTCCTTGTGTGTCACTTGTTGCATTCTTGAATAACGCTTTAGTTCTTGTAAAGACATCATGATATGTCATATTCAACCAGAACTCCCACATCTTTACACCTTTTGCAGTAACGTTTTGTCAAATGCGTATTGTGCCAAGGTAGTTTTCAGTATTGAAATATAAAAATGTAAACTCTTAACTGATATTGTAATGTGACGTAGTATCGCAAGGTGTCAGTACCCAACTAGAATAACACTCCTGACACATTTTCTCCCGTCATATTTTGAGTCCGCCCCCTTGTTGGTTTCGTAGATTATTCAGTTGATGGAGGAATTCAGTCATGCAGCATCGTGGGGAGAATAATATCTTAAATTGCCAGAATAAATATAACTTTGGATAATTAGCTGATGTTATAGTAACGAATGTAATGGATAGAGCGTTTCCCCAGATTGAGGCATAGCGGAAGTACTGTGTACAGTTTTTACTTATCTTGAAAACATGGAACAAAGAGGATGCGGGGCATGGCGGGAGCGACGGCAGTGGGTCGTCTTCGTGGTTGCTTTGGTTCTCTTTTGGATCGGAGCTTCAGCTCAGATAAGATACTCCATCTCTGAAGAGCTTAAGGAAGGAACTGTCGTGGGGAATATAGCTAAGGATTTGGGAATAGATCCGAGTACCTTGAAGGAGAGGGGTTTTCGAATCGTGTCGGGCTCGACCGAGCCCCTTTTCCAGCTAAACCAGAATGATGGCATCTTGTCTGTGAACCGAAAAATAGACCGAGAGGAGGTGTGTGAACGGAGCAG
>NW_019956238.1:0-1232 GCF_002910315.2 Salvelinus sp. IW2-2015
CCGTGGTTTATTTTCATGCCAGTTATACTCCTGTTTTAAAGAGAAGCAATGTGCTTAATATTAGGGAAGTTGAGAAATAAATAGTAGGCCTAGCCTATAGAAAGCTGATGGGATCCTCTTTTTATTAGAGGCCATCAAAACTCGTTTCTCACGTAATTGCATAGACTATAGAAAAGGTGCGCAACATAAACTCATGGGCCCTCATGAAGTGTTTGTTTAGATTTTCGATTACTTTTGCATTGATGTCAGAATGGTTAGAGGGACAATAGAGTGCGGAGTACCAGGCAGTTAGTCATTAGTAGCCTACCAAACTTGCTATCAGCAGCATCAGAGCTTGGAGAAGCCTAATAACCGTGACTAAACGGTCAAGTGGAATTTGACTGTTGTCATGACTAGTGACTGCTGGTGTGGCGGTAATATGGTCACCTTAACTTCTCTAGGGTAGGGGGCAGCATTCGGAATTTTGGATGAAATGCATGCCCAAATTAAACTGCCTGCTTCTCGGGCCCAGAAGCTATGATATGCATATAACTGGTAGATTTGGATGGAAAACACTCTAAAGTTTCCAAAACTGTTAAAATTGTGTCTGAGTATAACAGAACTGATTTGGCAGGCGAAAACCTGAGAAAAATCCATTCAGGAAGTAGTTATTCTTTTGGTTTTGTAGTTTTCTATTCAATGCCATTACAGTATCCATTGACTTAGGACTCAAATTGCACTAGATGTCAACAGTCTTTAGAAATTGTTTCAGGCTATTATTCTGAAAAATGAAGAAGTAAGAGCAGTCTGAATGAGTGGACCGTAAAGTGTCACAGAGCTTTTTCATGCGTGAGACCGAGACAGTGCGTTTCTTGTTTACCTTTTAAATTGACAACGTTATTGTCCGGTTGAAATATTATCGATTATTTAAGCTAAAAACAACCTGAGGATTGAATATAAACATCGTTTGACATGTTTCTATGAATTTTTCAGATACAATTTGGATTTTTTTGTCTGCCTGTTTTGACTGCGTTTGAGCCTGTGGGTTACTAAAGAAAACACGAACAAAGCGGAGGTTTTTGGATATAAAGAGACTTTATTGAACAAAAGGAACATTTATTGAGTAAATGAATGTCTGCTGAGTGCAACCATATGAAGATCAAAGGGATTAATTTTATCTCTATTTTTGATTTGTGTAACTCTTCTACTTGGCTGGTTACTGTTTGTAATGATTTGTCTAGTGGGCTATGTTC
>NW_019956239.1:0-1232 GCF_002910315.2 Salvelinus sp. IW2-2015
GACAAGATTGGTGCTTGGAGATTACATAGAGACAAGGTCGGTGCTTGGAGATTACATAGAGACAAAGTTGGTGCTTGGAGATTACATAGAGACAAGGTTGGTGCTTGGAGAATACATAGAGACAAGGTCGGTGTTTGGAGATTACATAGAGACAAGGTCGGTGTTTGGAGATTACATAGAGACAAGGTTGGTGCTTGGAGATTACATAGAGACAAAGTTGGTGCTTGGAGATTACATAGAGACAAGGTTGGTGCTTGGAGATTACATAGAGACAAGATTGGTGCTTGGAGACTACTTGTAACAGTACAAATAAAGGCCAATATGTCTGGAGACTACAGCCAGATACAGCAGTCAGGTCTATCTTTAGATACAGGCAGACTGAGACCCTCACCAGCCCTCACACCAGATGTTCCACTGATACTTAATAAGGCTATGTGAACTGTTTATTTAATGCCTATAACCCCAGGTAAATCGGCCGAGATCATATTACACTGTAAGTAGTGATCGGAATTGAAAATTATTTGAATTTCCTTGTCACGCCCTGACCTTAGAGAGCCTTTTTATGTCTCTATTTGGTTTGGTCAGGGTGTGATTTGGGGTGGGCATTCTATGTTTTTGTTTTCTATGATTTTGTATTTCTATGTTTTGGCCAGGTATGGTTCTCAATCAGGGACAGCTGTCTATCGTTGTCTCTGATTGGGAACCATACTTAGGTAGCCCTTTTCCCTCCTTTCAGTGTGGGAAGTTAACTTTGTTTGTGGCACATAGCCCTTAAGCTTCACGGTTGTTTTGTATTGTTTATTTTTTTTGTCGGCGTTATTTCTAAATAAAAGGAATATGTACGCTCACCGCGCTGCGCTTTGGTCCTCTTCATTCGACCACCATGACATTCCTGAAGGTATCAGATTTTCTTTCTTGTTTGATTATATTTTTAATCAGACACATTGCTGAATTTTGATGTTGTTGGATTACAGACCAAGGTGTTTGGAGACTCAAGCCCAGATTCAGGCCAACTGACGATCTGAAAGACTGTTGGTATAACTCAGAGGGTCTTAATAACTCATCTGGTACGACTGCTGTTCCTCGGCTTCTCTGTCTCCTCTGTGTCTCCTCTGTGTCTCCTCTCTGTCTCCTCTGTGTCTCCTCTCTGTCTCCTCTCTGTCTCCTCTCTGTCTCCTCTCTGTCTCCTCTGTGTCTCCTCTCTGTCTCCTCTCTGTCTCCTCTCTGTCTCC
>NW_019956241.1:0-1232 GCF_002910315.2 Salvelinus sp. IW2-2015
TCCCAGTTAAGTAGAAACCAGTGTAGGGAGGGCTGTAGCAAGCTCCCAGTTAAGTAGAAACCAGCATAAGGCCTGTAGCAAGCTCCCAGTTAAGTAGAAACCAGCAGCAAGCTCCCAGTTAAGTAGAAACCAGTGTAAGGGCTGTAGGGGGTCCCAGTTGCATGTTTAGATTGACACTGGAGCAGAGGACATCGTTGTCAGAAAATGTCCCTTTTTTTTGGAAGGTAGGGGGGTAGTTTCAGATGGGTGGGAAAAAAATGTGAACCAGCGATTCGTAACGTTTTAATTGATTTTGAGACCGATGCATGATACATTTGGGTCGGTTTGGGGTCCCGCGGACCAATGCACTCATGTTAAACATTTGAACCGGGGACCGACGCGTGTGAAGCGTTACGTATTAAATCTATAAATCGATTGGTTTTGGTGTTCTCTCTTTATTTTCTGTTTAGCACTTTGAACAGATTTTWTTTTTTTTAAGAAATGTGCTCTATAAATGAAGTTTGATTTGACCCAGCCCACCGAGGGCCTGGCCCCAGCAGACAGCCTGAACGACCCAGCGTCAGAGAGTAACGGCCAGGAGCTGGCTGCAGCAGTGACCCAGGCTGTGGCCCGGCTAGCCCCAACCTGCACCATGGTGGTGACAAACCCGGCTAAGACTCAGCCCATGATGGTGGCTATCCCGGCTAAGACTCAGCCCATGATGGTGGCCAGCCCGGCTAAGACTCAGCCCATGATGGTGGCCAGCCCGGCTAAGACTCAGCCCATGATGGTGGCCAGCCCGACTAAGACTCAGCCCATGATGGTGGCCAGCCCGGCTAAGACTCAGCCCATGATGGTGGCTATCCCGGCTAAGACTCAGCCCATGATGGTGGCCAGTCCGGCTAAGATGCAGGCAGCTGCGACCCTGGCAGAGGTGGCTAACGGCATAGAGTCAGCTGCGGGGGTGAGTGGACTGAACCTTGTCAGAATTTCTGTCATTGTTAGATGTCTCGAGTTTTATGTTCACCTCTTGATACTGAAAAATGATTAGTTTTCTTGAGATTTACTGTCTGAATAAGTAGAATATGTTGTCAAAAAATAAAATATTTTTGACCCTATTTCCAGAGCTAGATGTTAAAGGGTGTTTATTACCTTGTTTTCTAATCCTCCAGATTATTACCATGCCTTCTAATCCTCCAGATTATTACCTTGTCTTCTAATCCTCCAGATTATTACCTTGTCTTCTAATCCTC
>NW_019956242.1:0-1232 GCF_002910315.2 Salvelinus sp. IW2-2015
CTTAACAATTACAAGCATACTGTCACGGCCGTTGAAAGAAGTGGACCAAGGTGCAGCGTGGTGAGTGTATATTTTACCTTTTTATTTAAAATGTCGCCAACAAAACAACAAACGAAAGAAACAACCGTGAAGCTTACAGGGCTATAGTGCCACAAACAAAGTTAACTACCCACACTGAAAGGAGGGAAAAAGGGCTACCTAAGTATGAATCCCAATCAGAGACAACAATAGACAGCTGTCCCTGATTGAGAACCATACCTGGCCAAAACATAGAAATAAAGAAACATAGAAAACAAAGCATAGAATGCCCACCCCAAATCACACCCTGACCAAACCAAATAGAGACATAAAAAGGCTCTCTAAGGTCAGGGCGAGACAAATACCCATAACATGATGCAGCCACCACTATGCTTGAAAATATGGAGAGTTGTACTCAGTGATGTGTTGTATTGGATTTGCCCCAAATATAACACTTTGTATTCAGGACAAAATGTTAATTGTTGCAAATAGGATGCCTGTTTTGTAATGTTTTTATTCTGTACAGGCTTCTTTCTTTTCACTCTGTCAATTAGGTTAGTATTGTGGAGTAACTACAATGTGGTTGATCCATCCTCAGTTTTCTGTTTTAAAATCACCATTGCCCTCTGAGCGGTTTCCTTCCTCTCTGGCAACTAAGTTAAGAAGGACGCCTGTATTTTTGGAGTGACTGAGTGTATTGAAAAACCATCCAAACTTGAATGAATAACTTCACCATGTTCTAAGGGATATTCGGTGTCTACTTATTTTTTTTTTTACCCATCTACCAATAGGTGCCTTTCTTTGCAAGGTTTTGGAAAACATCACTGGTCTTTGTGGTTGAATCTCTGTTTGAAATTCACTGCTTGACTAAGGGACCTTACAGATAATTGTATGTGTGGGGTACAGAGATGAGGCAGTCATAAAAAAACATGTTAAACTATTATTGCACACAGAGTGAGTCCATGCAACTCATTATGTGACTTATTAAGCTCATTTTTACTACTGGGCTTGCCATAACAAAGGGGTTCAATACTTATTGACTCAAGACATTTCAGCTTTTCATTTTGTATTAATTTGTAAACATTTCAAAAAAGATCATTCCGCTTTGACATTATGGGTTATTGTGTGTAGGCCAGGTATAGAAACATCTAAATGGAATCCATTTTAAATGCAGGCTGCAACACAACCATATGTAGAAAAAGTAGTGCTAGGCA
>NW_019956243.1:0-1232 GCF_002910315.2 Salvelinus sp. IW2-2015
ATAGAAACAGTATGAATCACAAGTTCCTGTAATGAATCACAACTTGTCCATGTATAGAAACAGTATGAATCACAAGTTCCTGTAATGAATCACACCTTCCTATATTGTAATAAATCACAACATCTACTGTAATTATTAATCACAAGCGACCAGCCTGTTGTTAGTACACATGGTGACTCATCAAATGGTTCACAAACTTCACATTAAAACCCCTGGTGATAATTGTACAGCCTCCTGCACCTCTGGGAGGGTGATGGAATATGTTGTGAAAAAAACACCCCATTTTCAAAACTCAACCCCTATGATGACTGAGTCAGAGGGAATCATATTTTTGGTGGCGAGGAGGTGGCAGGGGGAGGAGGAGGAGGGGTAGAGGTGTGAGAGAGAAAGTGTGTGTATTTGTGTCCTAATTAAGCGTGGCTGGCTTCTTGGACCGGGGGGAGGTGGAACCAAAACCTCACAGCCGTTAAATCAGGACAATGCTTTTTGTGTCACTGGAGTTAGCATAACCTTYTATTCCTCCCCCTCTTCTCACCCCTCCTCCCCCTCTCCTCACCCCTTCCTCCCAGTCTCTCACAGCTGCCATATAGTTTTAGGCTCCTAAAATAAATGATGCCTCCCTGGGTGCATGGCCAAGGCCAGGCGAGTTGGCAGGGCCTGCCCAGCCTCCTTAGAGTCCTGGGGTTGTGTCATATTCAGTCACTTACATGCCCTCTAGTGGTGCTGTGTGGTACTGGTCTCTCCACCAAGCAACACACCAGCATTGACGCTTTATTCTGCTGAGATTTACGCTGTGTGGACAGGTCAGTGCATGAGAAAGAAATACCTGGCTTCACAACTTGTTGTCTCTCAGTGTCATCCTTAACATGGATTGAGATCATTATCATCATAGTCATATTTACCCATTATCATCACATTATTGTGACATTATTGTGACATACACATTCCCATCATCATCACATACACAAATCCATTATCATCACATTATTATCACATACACATAACCATTATTATCACATTTCTAAGTATATCTGCAGTTAGAACGTTGACAATCCCTGTCAGAACAGCCTGTGAGTTTGGTTGACTGTAATGTACACACTGTACACTTCCAGTAAGTTCCACCCAGACATAAAAAACGGTGTTAACCTTCCCCTCTGCCCTCCTCCTCCTACCCTCCTCCTGCCCTCCTCCTCCTACCCTCCTCCTGCCCTCCTCCTCCTACCCTCCTCCTG
>NW_019956244.1:0-1232 GCF_002910315.2 Salvelinus sp. IW2-2015
CTTCCTAACTCAGCTGCCGGAGAGTATGAAAACCGCTCAGGGATTTCACTAGGAGGCCAAGGGTGACTTTAAAACAGTTACAGAGTTCAATGGCTGTGATAGGAGAAAACTGAGGATGGATCAACAACATTGTAGTTACTCCACAATACTAACATAATTGACAGAATGCCTGTACAGAATACAAATATTCCAAAACATGCATCCTGTTAGCAAAAAGGCTCTAAATACTGCAAAAAATGTGGTATTCTTGTTCTAAATACAAAGTGTTATGTTTGGGGGAAATCCAATACACCGCTGAGTATCACTCTCCATATTTTCAAGCATAGTGGTGGCATCATGTTATAGGTATGCTTATAAATCATTAAGGACTGGGGAGTTTTCAGGATAAAAAAAAAGAAAACAGAATTGAGCTAAGCCCAGGCAAAATCCTAGAGGAAAACCTGGTTCAGTCTTTCCACCAGACACTGAGATTAATTCACCTTTCAGCAGGAAAATAACCTAAGGCCACATTTTTTATGTAACCTTTATTTTAATAGGCAAGTCAGTTAAGAACAAATTCTTATTTACAATGAAGGCCTACCGGGGAACACTGCCTTGTTCAGGGGCAGAGTAACAGATTTTTATCTTGTCAGCTCGGGGATTCGTTCCAGCAACCTTTAGGTTAATGGCCCAACGCTCTAACCACTAGGCTACCTGCCGCCCTACACTGGAAGTCTACACTGGAGTCGCTTATCAAGAAGACTTGAATGTTCCTGAGTGGCCGAGTTACAGTTTTGACTTAAACCTACTTGAAAATATATGGCAAGACCTGAAAAGCAATCAAGCAATGATCAACAACCAATTTAACAGCGTTTAAAGAGACTCACAGCTGTAATCGCGGCAAAAGGTCCTACAAAAATGTACGCAGGGGTGTGACTACATATTTATGTTTTTTGAAATGTATGGAAAATGAACTACATGTTTCAACTTTGTCATTATGGGGTATTGTGTATAGAAGGGTGAAAGAAGATCTATTTAACCCATTTTGAATTCAGGCTGTAACAACAAAATGTGGAATATGTCGAGTGGTATGAATACTTTCTGAAGGCACGTCTTTAGATAAATTCAATTGAGACACTAGAACAGCTGGTTGGCTGCTGAAAGAGTTTCCCTAGCATGAGAAGACTTGAATGCAAAATACATGGCCTAAATAGCATTACTTGTGTTGTATTCGTACTACCTGACAACAGTGA
>NW_019956245.1:0-1232 GCF_002910315.2 Salvelinus sp. IW2-2015
GAGAACTAACTACTTTTGTTATAAACTGAACAAAAATATAAACGCAACGACTACATTGATTTTACTGAGTTGCAATTCGGGGCGGCATGTTAGCTAAGTGGTTAGAGCGTTGCCCTGAACAAGGCAGTTAACCCGGTAGGCCGTCATTGTAAATAAGAATTGGTTCTTGCCTAGTTAAATAAAAGGAAATCCAGTATTGTGAAATAAATGTAGTAGGCCCTAATCTTTGGATTTCACATGACTGGGAATACAGATTATTTTAACCTTTATTTAACTAGGCAAGTCAGTTAAGAACAGATTCTTATTTCCAATGCCTGCCTACCATGGAACAGTGGGCTAACTGCTTTGTTCAGGGGCAGAATAACTTTTTTTTACCTTGTCCGTTCGGGGATTCGATCCAGCAACCTTTCAGTCTGCAGCCACCTTCTCGTCTGATCAGCCAATCAAGTACCTGTTCAAGACAGAAGGAGGCGGGTTGCCGGTAGGGGAGTTGTACCCTTTAGTGTTTTTGTTTTTTTGTGGGTTACTGGCCCAACGCTCTAACCACTAGGCTACCTGCCGCCCCATCTGTTGGCCACCAATACCTTGAAAAAATAAATAAAATAGGGCCTCAGGATCTCGTTTTTTTGTGCATTCAAATTACCATAGATAAAATGCAATTGTGTTTCATTGTCTGCAGTTTACGGTATGCCTGCCCATTCAATAACCCCACTGCCATCATGGGCCATTCTGACAACATTGACATAAGCAAACCGCTTGCCCACACGATGCCATACACGTGGTCTGTAGTTGTGAGGCCGGTTCGACGTACTGCCAAATTCTTTAAAACGACGGAAGAGGCTTATGGTAGAGATATGAAGATTCAATTCTCTGGAAACCGCACTGGTGGATATTCCTCTAGTCAGCATGCCAATTGTACACTCCCTCAACTTGATACATCTGTGGTATTTAGCTGTGTGATAAAACTGCATGTTTTAGAGTGGCCTTTTATTGTCTCCAGCACCTGTCTAATGCTCATGCTGTTTAGTCAGCTTCTTGATATGCCACACCTGTCAGGTGGATTGATTATCTTGGCAAAGGATAAATGCTCACGAACAGGGATGTAAACAAATTTGTTTCGGTAAAACATTTTTGCGTATGGAACATTACTGGGATCAGTTATTTCAGATCTTAAACACGGGACCAACACTTTACGTGTTGCGTTCTATACTTTTGTTCAGTGTAAACTATAT
>NW_019956246.1:0-1232 GCF_002910315.2 Salvelinus sp. IW2-2015
CCAAGCTCTGCTTTGTCCTATCCTTCGCCAAGCTCTGCTTTGTCCTATCCTTCGCCAAGCTCTGCTTTGTCCTATCCTTCGCCAAGCTCTGCTTTCTTGACAGTCTAAGAGGAAACCAGGTATTAATATAAAGTTAGGCTTCAATTTTATAGAAAATGCCTCTGTTAAATACACATGTATGTTATTAAAGTGATGCTAATGCAATTATTATTTGTGGTTCTGAAAATATCCTCAGCCCACAGTGCTCTTTCATATTCCTAAAACATACCTGTAGACGTCTCTTGAGGCTCCCAGGAGGCAGGAGATCTCTTCAAGGGTCTGAGCAGAGTCACTCCAAGCCTTCCACCCGGGCCCAGAGGTGTTTCTCAAAGTGGTTCCTGGGCCAGAGGTTTGTTGGTGGGGAAGCATTGCTGTGTCACTATTGTTCCATTTTCTTCAAATTAAATTATTAATTAATTAGGGCAAATTACCCTGCACATGGATGATGTCCACCTGGATGGTCAGTTTCCTGGGCCAGAGGTGGGAGCAGTCCCTGGTTGGGTCTTGAGCCAGTCTTCCATCTGGGGGCTGAATGATGGCCTTCCTGGTTCTCACCTGGTGGGTGTTATTCATCCCACACTACCAGTAAGGCTTAATCACTTATTGGGCCAAAGGTGTTGTTAGAAGCATTTACTGGGTCACAGTAGGAACTGGTTCCTGGGTCAAAGGTGTTCTCGTTGGGGCCCCCCTGGTCCTCTGGTGGTGCGGTGGCATTGTGGTGGTCTCGTATAGCTGAATGACAAAATTGTCCACATCCGTGAAGAGGTCCCCCTGCAGGGACAGGGTGCTGGCCCATTGTTTGGGGACCATGAGAGGCATCAGGGTGTTCTGGAGGGCCTCAAGATCTAGAGGCTTGATGTTGAAGATCATCAACAGGACAATAAAGCAGAAAACAAATCTGGAAATCATCATCATGTCAATCAAACCGTAGAGAAAATAAAATGGTAACCACACTCTAGAGAGGTAGCCGAGTTGTGATTCTTGTTTGCGGCGAGACTTGCTTGTTTCAATGTTTACTGGAGTGATATCATGGTGCTGTTATGCATTTGTTTATGACCTCACAAATGGCAGCCATCCCCTCGTCTCCTAATGATCTAGAATGGTGAGGAGATGAAGTGATGGCTGTCTCTGTGACTTCATAAAAGATCTTGGATCTGATCCAACAACACACAAACCACAGAGTGGATTTTCAT
>NW_019956247.1:0-1232 GCF_002910315.2 Salvelinus sp. IW2-2015
TAAATTTTAAATTCAGGCTGTAACACAACAACATGTGGAAAAAGTAAAGGGGTGTGAATACTTTCTGAAGGCACAGTATTTTTTTGTACCCATTGCCTGGTTTATGAAAAATAACTACCATTTGTCTCTTTTCATTTGTGAGTTCTTTGCCTTTCCTAATGGTGATGGATGACAAATGTATATTACATGCATGTTACCTCATTTTAATACACCAGTGAAAAAGGATGCCATGAAATGCCACTATACAGTTCCTTAAACTGAGATTAATTTTAAAAAGTAGAACGTTAATGCAGATAAAATTTTGTTTTATCTGCATTAACATAGGCAAGACCACAGTGTCACGTTTCTGACCTTTATTTCCTTTGTTTTGTCTTTATTTAGTATGGTCAGGGCGTGAGTTGGGGTGGGCAGTCTATGTGTGTTTTTCTATGTTGGGGTTCTGTGTTCGGCCTGGTATGATTCTCAATCAGAGGCAGCTGTCAATCGTTGTCCCTGATTGAGAATCATACTTAGGTAGCCTGGGTTTCACTTTTGGTTTGTGGGTGTTTGTTTCTGTGTCAGTGTTTTTTGCCACATGGTACTGTTTCRTTTGGTCATCGTTTATTGTTTTTGTTCCTGTGTTCAGTTTTGGATATATATTAAAGACATGAACACTTACCATGCTGCGCTTTGGTCCAATCCTTCTACCACCACAGACGATCGTTACACACAGTACTCAAAGTGTCATAAATAAGCCCACAGCAGTGAACTAACACACACACTTAACTTTTTCACTCCGTACTAGCGCTGACTTTGCTGACAGCTGCTTTACTGAGGAAAAATGTACTTACTATGACTGAGATATGTGGTTGTCCAACCTAGCTACAGTTGAAGTCGGAAGTTTACATACACTAAGGTTGGAGTCAATAAAACTCGTTTTTCAACCACTCCACAAATTTCTTGTAAACAAACTATAGTTTTGGCAAGTCAGTTAGGACATCTACTTKGTGGATGACACAAGGAATTTTTCCAACAATTGTTTACAGACAGATTATTTCACTTATAATCATTGAATCACAATTCCAGTGGGTCAGAAGTTTACATACACTAAATTGACTGTGGCTTGGAAAATTCCAGAAAATTATGTCATGGCTTTAGAAGGTTCTGATAGGCTAATTGACATCATTTGAGTCAATTGGAGGTGTACCTGTGAATGTATTTAAAGGCCTACCTTCAAACTCAGTGTCTCTTTG
>NW_019956248.1:0-1232 GCF_002910315.2 Salvelinus sp. IW2-2015
CATCTCAGTGAACTTACAGAAACCCAAACCATCTCAGTGAACTTACAGAAACCCAAACCATCTCAGTGAACTTACAGAAACCCAAACCATCTCAGAGAAGTTACAGAAAACGTCAAAGTGGAAGAACATATATATATATTTTTTTAACTAAATGGAAAACAACACGCTAATATATCTTGATTAGATAAGTATTCAACCTGAGTCAATACATGTTAAAATCACCTTTGGCAGTGACCTGGGAGCAGGCTATAGAGACAGTTGGGAGTCTTTCTGGGTAATAAGTCTAAGAGTTTCGCACACCTGGATTGTGCAAATATTGTTCAATCCAGGTGTGCACATTGTTTTTTCTAAGATTCTTCAAGCTCTGTCAAGTTAGTTGTTGA
Organism: Salvelinus sp. IW2-2015; assembly: GCF_002910315.2. NCBI lineage: Eukaryota > Metazoa > Chordata > Actinopteri > Salmoniformes > Salmonidae > Salvelinus > Salvelinus sp. IW2-2015. The sequence continues at coordinate 384 of NW_019956248.1, forward strand.
TCATTGCTAGACAGCTATTTTCAGGTCTTGCCATCGATGTCCAAGCTGATTTTAAGTCCAAACTGTACCAGGCCACACAGGAACAGTCACTGTCTAATTGGTGAGCAACTCCAGTGTATATTTGGCCGTGTGTTTTAGGTTATCGTCCTGCTGAAAGGTGAATTCCTCTCCCAGTGTCTGGTGGAAAGCAGACTGAACCAGGTTTTCCTCTAGGATTTGTCCTGTGCTTACCTCTATTCCGTTCCTTTTTATCCTAAAAAACTCCCTAGTCCTTGCCGATGACGAGGATACCCATAACATGATGCAGCCACCACTACGCTTGAACATATGAAGAGCGGTACTCAGAGATGTGTTGTGGACTGGATTTTCCCCAAACATAAGGCTTTGTATTCAGGATTTAAAAAATGTATTGTCTATAAATCAATGACAAAATCTCAATGTAATCCATTTTAAATTCAGGATGTAATAACAAAATCTGGATCAAGTCAAGGGGTGTGAATACCTTCTGAAGGCACTGGACCATGGGAAGAATATTGTCCACCTAGTATATGAGATGTCTCTCAATCTGTCCACTACAGAGGGTGAATGGAAGAACTTAAACCAAACACTACCTAACAGAGGGTTTTGTCTGGGTCAGTGAAGGTCTACCTTAAAACGTATGTTATACAGCCCATATCCTACAGTCTTGTAAGGTCATGAGGTGAACCAGACCTAGTGTGGTCAAGTACAGGGGTTATGAACTATTTTGCAAGGGCATGAGGGTTCAGAGATGGTTAGAATCCTTGTTCTAGAGAACTGGAATTCCTATTCATTGGGGAATGTGGAACATGGAAAGAACATGGAACTGAA
>NW_019956249.1:0-1231 GCF_002910315.2 Salvelinus sp. IW2-2015
CATTTCATCAGAGACAGTGATTAATACCTTCAGACTACTGATTAATACCTTCCCTCCTAGTCTTTTCAGAACCCCTGGAAACTCTGGCTTAAGTCTCTTTATTGGATTCTTGATCAAGAAAGTCTATGGAAAGTCAAAGGAAGAAGCTAAAGGAGGAGGTTGCACATTGAAACAGATCTTTCATGATAGGGTACACAGCCAACATGTGTGTTTCTGTGTGTGCGCGTGCGTGTTAATCTGCGCAGGATGTTACAAAACAAGAGTGCCAACTGAGTAATGATAATGAAGGAGACTGCAGCCCCGTCAAAGACCCTGTGCTGTACAGTATGTGAACCGTGACAGATGACGCCACACGTTCAGCACAGATGTGGGGATAAGGCATTCAACTGGATGATGGGGCCATTCTCTGAGGGCCATTCCAGGAGTTAACCAATAAAGACCATCCATTACTGGATAAGTGTCTCTGTCAGTACCCCTTTCCAGATAATGTGGTTAAGCCTAGTGTGTATCGCTGGGTTCATGTGTGTGTTAATGTGCATTAGCGCGAGAGCGCTAGCTGCGCTATGGGTTCATCCATGGGCCATGCAGAGCAATAGGCTGTACTGATGGCAGGTATTAGCCCGCTGTGTGGAGCTATGCTAATGGCAGATCAGTCTGATGGAGGGAGAACAGAACATCCATCATGGTTGTGGAGTAAGTGGGGGCTTTTAATCAAATACTATCGAACATGCATCTACGCAGTAAGCTAGGAATACAGTACAGTGCCAGACACTTGAATGCCACACACACACGAAAATAAGCCCACATCATAAGATAAGATGTAAGAGTTCCTGGATTTTCAGAACACACACAAGGCAGGCTGACGTTTCTCCATAACCCTCCAAAGTATTTTTCCACTGTCAGAGAAAAAGAGGACAATAACAAGTGCGTCTCCTCGCTTGCTAGAGAATCTTAAACATCTGGCTTTGTTTGGATCCAGTTCCGGGAACGGGACGAACGTTGGTCCATTTTCTGTGCCACTGCAAGCCGGGAGGACACGTCTTTCGCGGAAACAGATAAACAATCTTAACATCCTAATTGGAGCATGGTTAAAAAATAGCCTTTGTTTCTCTGCGTATGAGACTGAAAGGCTCTGGAAATGTGCGAGAGGGAAAAACAGAGACTCTCTTCACCTCCGGCTCAGGAGCAGGCTGCCAGGAAGCCAGAGAGGGATGAGTAGGCCATAGAGAGA
>NW_019956250.1:0-1231 GCF_002910315.2 Salvelinus sp. IW2-2015
CCGCCTCCCCCATCCTCCCCCCTACTGTGCTACTCCGAATATTGTACCTTATGATAGGAATATATAATGGAATGGAACTCAGTATCTATTTGCCTGTTATTACATACACCTTTAGTGAAGGAATTAACAATAAATATCCTTCTCTCTGTCACCCGCAATTTGACTTCTGCTACACTCTAAGAAAAAAGGGTTCTTTGTCTGTCCCCATAGGAGAACCCTTTGAAGAACCCTTTTTGGTTTCTGATAGAACCCTTTAAGGTTCCATGTAGAACACTCTGTGGAAAAGATTCTACTTGGAACCCAAAAGGGTTCTACCTGGAACCAAAAGTGTTCTACCTGGAACCAAAAAGGGTTCTTCAAAGGGTTCTCCTATGGGGACAGCCGAAGAAGCATTTTAGGTTGTAGATAGAAAAAAAGATGCTAAGTGTAAAGTCAGAGGTTATAGGTAATGAACTTAGCTGACATAATGGACCAGTGGATGTATAATGCATCACAACATGTCAAGAGGAATTATCCTTCCAATCTAATGCACAACAACCATTAACCTGTACGAAGCCAACCTCAAAGCCATCTCACTGCCTCTCATTGATAATTAATGCAGATGCACCSCCCTACACATTTTTGTCTGAGTGTTCTCAGACTTGTCAGTCATGACCATACGGCTATTCTTCTGTATACCCAATCCCTCATTGGTCCTGATGATGGTGTATCCTGTGTAGACAAACTAAGGGAATAGGAACCAGCCAAAGAGAGAGGGGAAGAAAGAGGAGAAAATACAAGAACAATGCTTGATTCAGTGGCATGACAAGCTTTTGTCGTGGACAACTTCATTAGACTTGACAAATGAAAAATACAGGTACGCTTCACACTGTTAACTCCATTTGGCATTGCCTAAGAAGCCATGCAAAAAATGTAGTTTCTTATTTGTCTTCAATTGAAATAACACATTTAAAGAGAGAGAGAGAGACAGACAGAGATTTATGGCAGGCCATTAGTATGGGAAGGACAAACAGGCAGGGGAAAGAAGCGGCTCAAAGAGAGGAGCATGTTTTGTCTCGTCTAGGGAGGGGATTGAGAACGAGAAGTGTTGTGACAGCATTCAGAAGAGAGATAGTGAAAGAGAGCCTGGAGATGGAGAGAATAGAGCAAGGTAGAGTGCAGTGGAGGCAGAGAGAGAGAGAGAGAGAGAGAGAGAGAGAGAGAGAGAGAGAGAGAGAGAGAGAGAGAGAGA
>NW_019956251.1:0-1231 GCF_002910315.2 Salvelinus sp. IW2-2015
AATGCTATTTCTGACTTCTGTTGACTCCACAACATGGCGGGTATCTGTATGGCTTGTTTTTGTGTCTGAGCGCCGTACTCAGATTATTGCATGGTGTGCTTTTTTCGTAAAGCTTTTTTGAAATCTGACACAGCGGTTGCATTAAGGAAAAGTATATKTTTAATTCTGTACATAACACTTGTATCTTTTATCAAAGTTTATGATGAGTATTTCTGTAAATTGATGTGGCTCTCTGAAAATTTGCCGGATGTTTTCGAGGCACAACATTACTGAACAACGCGCACGCCAATGTAAACTGAGATTTTGGGATATAAATATGAACTTTATCGAACAAAACATACATGTATTGTGTAACAGGAAATCCTATGAGGGCCATCTGATGAAGATCTTCAAAGGTTAGGGATTAATTTTATCTCTATTTCTGCGACTCCTCTGTTTGGCTGGAAAATGGCTGTGTTTTTTTGTGACTAGGCGCTGACCTAACATAATCATATGGTGTGCTTTCGCTCTAAAGCCTTTTTGAAATCGGACACGATGGGTAGATTAACAAGAAGTTAAGCTTAATTTTGGTGTATTGCACTTGTGAATGTGCGAAAGTAAAATATTTCACAAAAATGTTTTTGAATTTCACGCTCCTCCTTTTCAGCGGATGTTGTCGAGGGGTTTTGCTAGCGGAACCCCTAGCCTCAAGAAGTTATCTTATGTGTAAACGCRCTAATGTGTTTGGACCCCAAGAAGAGTCAGCAGCTAATTGGGATCCGTATTAAATACTCACTGCATTTGATGATTGTTAAATATATTCCTGCCTTGGTGTCGAGGCAGYCATCTGTAGGCTACATATCCAGTGGGAATTATACGTTAAGATGATAAKATGTAGGCACAGCTGTAGACTAGTTTTCCCAGGGGAGAATAAATGAAAATAATTTAAAAAGTTTTTAGGGTGCCAGCGTTTCCCTTAGCCATGGTCTCCATATGTAATARATGTTCATACCCCACTCTAACTCTGTTTTTCACTATTGTATCAAACACACCAGACTTAACGCCTCAGGTTTCCCACCCTGGCTCACACACGCAGCCCCTCAGACAGGCTAGTATCAAAGCCTCTTTCAGATAATAATACGTGTAATATAGATTGTGTCACATTCATCGTACGACCTGGAGATATACTCATACCAACGTGCAGCGTGATTTGGGTTCCACATGTTTAATAAAGGAAACTCACAAAAACAAT
>NW_019956252.1:0-1231 GCF_002910315.2 Salvelinus sp. IW2-2015
CACACACACACACACACACACACACACAGAGCCCAGATGTTACTGTTGGCCTGTTGGCTTCCCTTACTATGTTTATCCCAGCATGCATAGTTGACTCTCCATGTCCTGCAGAAGATTATTCGGCCCTGTGCACTTTTCCACTGTTCCTTGTTTCTCACTACAACTCCCATCCGGTCACCATCCATGCCTCTTAAAAGAATGCATTCTCCAGACAGCAGCTCTAGTCACATGCTTTGTCAAGCTATTATCATATAATAAGTATGTACAGCCATTCATAACATAACACCATTCCTTCACTGCAATATTCCAGGTATTGTTGTGACAAGGACATCTTCTTGGCTGAGAAGTTGGAATAAAAAGTGTACTGGATGGATCAGTTGGGCAGGGTCTCACACACATGCATGCACATACACACAAGCATACACGCACAAACTCACCTTCCCTGCTCACTACACACACACACACATGCCACGGCCCTGGCACCTCTGAAAGCAGCCATTTGATGGCGCGGTTTCTCATTTGCCGTTTGGGTTGGCATCGGGCAGGCCCTCCTCTCCCATCCCGTGTGGGCCCAAGGCCCCTCCGGCCCCCCTCTGAAAGATTCACGGAGCCTGCAGGGAGTCAAACTGCTCTCACCTGTTGTCTCTGGCAGCTTGAGGGGTGACGATTAGCACCCCTCGCTGACAATATGCTCTTTGTTCCCCTTACTCTCTCACTCGTTTTCACTACCATCGCGCTCGCTTCTCGCACTCTGTCCGCCTCTCACTCTCTCAGTGTCACTCTCTCTCCCTCTCTCTTACTCTCTGTCTCTCTCTCTYGCTCTGATTCACTCTCTCTCTCTGTCCTTTCCTAATGCCCTGGTGGGCAGAATGTGCAGTGTGTGGAAAACAGTTTATCAGGGTAATCCTGTACAAATAGATTGTGTGACGGGGCCACACGTGCTGCGGAGGTCTTGCCATTCGGCCAATCGTCTCACCCAAACTAGCTTTAACTCATCTCCGTGCAATTATATGAAGATTTAGAGGTTGAACGCCTAGTTTCATCATACATACAGTAGATTAGTGCATTAGCTTCCATTAGAGGGTACCACCAGGCCTCCCATAGACCTCTATGTGGTGGGAATGTGTGAAAGGGCCTGTGTTCCTTATGGCCAGGGAGGGCATGAGGGCACACACACACACACGCACGCACACACACGCACGCACACACACACACACACACACACACACAC
>NW_019956253.1:0-1230 GCF_002910315.2 Salvelinus sp. IW2-2015
AAATGCACTCTGGCTTTCTTCTCCGATTTAAGAGCACTCATCTGAGTGTGCCATGGCGCAGAATAACGGACACGCAGACTAGACAAGGCACACGCGTGCACCATCGCTCGCATGTTGATTTTTGTCTAGAGGTGATAAGGATGTGCAGATTGAAATATCAGAACGAACTCTGAACCACTTATATTAATTTGGGGACATGTCGAAACGGATGAAACATTCATTGACATTTTGCTTGCTTTTGCTAGTTTATTTGTCCTGGGATATAAACATTTGGTTGTTATTTTACCTGAAACGCATAAGGTCCTCTACTCTGACAACTAATCCACAGATTAAAGGGTAAACCTAGTTGTTGGTTTCTAGTAATCTTTCCTCCTTCAGTCTTCTTTGGACTTTATATGGCAGTTGGCAACAAACTGTAAGGTGCATTACCACCACCTGGAGTGGACCTCAGTTCAGCTTTCAATCACCCACGTGGGTATATGTGCCTAAAACACAGTTTGCTTCATAAATAGAACCAAGTTCGATTTTAGCACCTGGCTATGCAGATACGTGAGCAGTTTGGATGAAATGGTTGAATAACATGTATGTGTACATTTATTTAGCCACACAAATAGTGTGGTCATGGTGAGGAATTCACATATGTGCAACACCTGTTGAATATGACTAGGGTCAGTAGACATTGGCAAAAAAAGCTATTCAATTGTTGCTAACAGCAGTTAGTCACCAACGCCCTAAATAACATGAAAACAGCCCAACCAGCTCTGCTAGGGTGAGTAAAATGGTCAGAGTGAGGTGTTCTCTCATTTGTGTCTGGGAGTAGCTAGCCAACTTTAGCCAGTTAGTTTGAGTGCTTGACTGCCATTGTGAGTGTTGCTCAGAGTGCACACTGGATGTTCTGGCGGAGTAGGGTTGATCTGAGCGTTCTGACCTCACAACGACAGTCAAGCACCCAAGCTAACTGACTAAAGTTAGCTAGCTTGCCAGCTACTTCCAGGCATTTATTTACCTTTATTTAAGACATAAATGAGAGACCACATCACTGACCATTTTTCTCGCCCTAGCAGAGCTGGTTAGGCTTTTTTTTCCGTACGAGTGCTATAATATGGAAATATCCTGGTGCGGGAACCCTAACTAGTCAATGTTACTAGTTGAATGATGGCCTCCTTTGCCGGGTTGATGTGATTTTTATTTATTTTTTATTCTGTGTATTCACAGATGACGCGAACAGAC
>NW_019956254.1:0-1230 GCF_002910315.2 Salvelinus sp. IW2-2015
TGTCCGTGACTTCTGTCTTGTCTGGTAAAAGGGCACAGATGGTAAAAAAGGGGTATTTTCACTTACCTGATTTTCTCTTCTCTGTTCCCTTACAATTGTTCGAACATGATTTTCTCTTCTAACATTGTATTTTTTAAACCAATGTTATTTTACAGCAGTTGTTTCATACTCCACTCCTGTAAAAGATTTGCAGACCACAATGCAATGTACAGTAGATAAGGATTATATTTTAGAACCTACCGCTTTATGTAAATATGATTTTAAATTAAATAAACGATTGAATYTGAATGTCTTTTGGTTCATAACTRACTACTTCATATCCTGTGTTCTTAAATTTACAAGATTCTAAATCATTTTTTTGTGTTTTTTTTTCTTTCTGTGATACACAAACATTGTGGACTGCCAGGTAGTACTATTTATTGACCGGTTAGAAACGGGTTGGATAAAGATCGCGCTATTTGCCAAAAATGTATGAGTAAAGGCGTTCACTCACCATCTATTTTTGTGCAACGGATAACTGACCAACCAGAAGAGCAGCACACGCGAGAATTYRCCYTTTTTGTTAACCCACTCAGATAATATCCTTTGTAGTTAGAACCTCGCTCTCTCTCTGTCTCGTAGACTAAAATAGTTCCATCCGAGAAGAGCAGGGAAAAGCACGAGCAAATGTATCTATATGATAAAATACAGGAAGTGACCCCAATCACACATACTGTAGTTATTCAGGTTATTTCAGTCCAACCCTGAGACCTATTTCAGCTATACCAAGTACTGTAATATAACGAGTGATGGTACGGTAGTGGATATGTAAGTGACAACAATACGCTACTTATTCACCGGTCAAACAGTCGTGCAATCTAAAGACGGATTATTCATATGAAGTTGTAGCTAGTAGACCCGATGTCCCATGATATTGGTCATCTCTCATTCGGGCATATCATTTTATCAGCTATCACATGATATTGGTCATCTCTCATTCGGGGCATATCATTTTATCAGCTATCACATGATATTGGTCATCTCTCATTCGGGCATATCATTTTATCATCAGAACCTCACCAGAACCCCATCAGAACCCGACCAGAACCCCACCAGAACCCCACCAGAACCCGACCATCCACATCTCCAGTTATAGACTGACTGGCTCAGATACACTAACTTTGTTCTTCTATCATGGATACTGTTGATTGGCTAGCTGTGATTTCCAGTTTTTCACATAGTTATAGGTAC
>NW_019956254.1:2466-3587 GCF_002910315.2 Salvelinus sp. IW2-2015
CCAGTCAGCCCACTGCCCACCAGTCAGCCCACTGCCCACCAGTCAGCCCACTGCCCACCATGTGCATTCAGGAGTTCAGCAACAGTCTTCTAATGGCTTCATGAAACACAGTCCCCTCATCTGCAGGTAGCCTAGTGGTTAGAGCGTTGGACTAGTAACCGAAAGGTTGCTAGATCGAATCCCCGAGCTGACGAGGTAAAACATCTTTGTTAAATAAAGTTAAAGTTGTTAAATGTAGCTAGCTAGCTTGTAAAGTGGCTAATTAAAGTAGCCTTTTTCCTGTAATAGTGATTGATTCAGAATCAGCTGTCCCAAGTTAATGGAAAGTAATGCCCTTTTTATGCGCTGTCATCTCTATGCGTATTCTAACCTTTGAACTTAAGCCTGAGAGTAGCACGCTGTTCACCTGCTATTAGTTCTGGTGGAGATCTAAGAAACGAAGGCGTGGCGGAGGTGTGTCGACAGATAAACCATATTCGGATGTAAACGTAATTCCACCACCTTTACGTGCGAGGAAACCATGAATAAGGACGAGCGAACCTGCCGTTTACAAGTGGAAAAATTTATCTACTTTTATTTTTTCCCCAATTTGACAAAAAAACGCAATCTCCATGCACTGTAAATAGATACTAGCTAAATGAGCTAGCTAAATGAGTCATCTGTTTGGAGAAGGGGATTGTAAACACACACATCAATTGTTCTAGTTGATGTGTCCTGATGATCCCTGGAGACGAATGTGAAACCAGCCCGTATGGAAGTAAATTGAAAACCGTATCAACGTGCCATGTATCTCCTCTTCCACCGTAAAATAGGCTATAAATAGCTGTGTCGTTATTCAGCATTGTGAGTGCCCTCGTAATGTGCATGGATGTAATTTGGACACCCAAGTAAGGGCTGAATCTGCCGAGTTGATGTATGCGCTTTAAAATGTTTTAATTCTAGCTTTTTATGTTATTTTACAATTTGTATCATGTTAAATATGAGCCAGTATCGAGAGCCACCGTCAGTAATACTCACATACATTTATAACAAATTCTTTTTTATATAAAAAAAAAAAAAAAAAAAAACATTTGTAGCTTAACATTTTGGATCAGTCCGTTCAGTTCACCGTTCTCTCCTGC
>NW_019956255.1:0-1230 GCF_002910315.2 Salvelinus sp. IW2-2015
ACAAAAGAACAATAGCCGTAAAACAATATCCAGGAATTTATTAGCTATTCTTAAATATTTTCTTCATTAAATCATGTCAGACACTCAGACAGACTAAACAGTGACCTCTTGTCATCTTTATCTCTGTCTCTCCAACACACACACACACACACACTCACGCTCACACACACGCACACACCAGCCTTTCTCCAGCAACATGAAGGGGTATGAATTAATCCAATAGGTTTAATTGGCATCCAATGGTTTAAGAAAGAAAACCCAAGTCAAGATCATATCAACTAATCTACAGGTTGCCACAAGGCACCACTTGTATAAGAATCTGGTCACCTCTGGGTAAACTAAATGATATGTGCGGAAGAACAMTGGTCCAGTAAATAGAACGTTCCAAATAGAAAGTTATGTTCTAGAAAAGTCAATAACAGAAGTGTTCCGGAATGTTCCCCATCCCACAGACACATCTGGCCACACAAACCTAATGATGTAGAATGCCATAGCCATGGACAACTAGAACTAGCAGTCATAAATAACTAGACATTGCAACAACAAAATGAGCTAAACTGTTCTGGCTTCCCTATATCATGGTCTAACCACAGTACGCTGGCAGCCGTTAAGGTTTCTGTATTAAAATAGGACAGACAGGGTTAGTTGGTGTGTGTTTTTTCCCCTCCAAAGTATTTATTTACCATTAGTATAAGCGTACATGCATGCATCCACAAACAGAAGCAAAGATCAAGGGTTCAACCAAACACATTCCTCGGTAATTCATCAGCCCACACACTCAGTACTGTTATCTGCCTACACACTCAGTACTGTTATCAGCCCACACACTCAGTACTGTTATCTGCCCACACACTCAGTACTGTTATCTGCCCACACACTCAGTACTGTTTATCAAGCCACTTCAGTGAGACCAAAATTAACCAAATGATCTCCGTGTGATAGAGTAATATCACTGAGAATCAGTACAGTAGGGGTTGATGTATGTACAGAGCGATGTGGGGTTTGGTTACAGCACTGAAATTACCCTCTATCCCCCAATGAGAGGTTTGGGATCTAGAGTCATTACTGTATCATAAACACGCGCCACAGAGACAAGTCATTATGTCATAAACATGAGCCTGGAGTAATCTACACCAACACCAATGTGCGGAGGTGGCAGGGTTCTGTTTGAGAGGGAATGTATGGTTCCGTTGTATGAAAGCTAACACAGTACTTACAGTGGAACTACAA
>NW_019956256.1:0-1230 GCF_002910315.2 Salvelinus sp. IW2-2015
AGAGAGTGCATTTGCTATGTAAATGTTGGTTTGCTGGTTCAAGCCCTGTTACCTCTTCAGTCGCAAAACACTGAGCTTAGACAAAGTTAAAAGTTGACATAACCAGTTCATCTGCCTCTCGTTGCCTCTCTCTGTGTGTTGTTTACTGTTTGTTTCACTTTTGTTTATTATCTATTTCACTTGCTTTGGCAATGTTGACATATGTTTCCCATGCCAATAAAGGCCCTTTAAATTGAATTGAGTTCTATAACATGCCATGATGATACTTCTGACATTCTCGACAACAGATTGGACGTTGGGTAGTGCAAATGGCTTTGTTAGTATTGCATTGTCACACACACACACACACGGACACACACGCGCAGTGACAATTGGAGAGGCCAGTTTGAGAGGCCAGTGGAATGTTTTCATATAAATAGTAGTGTTCAAACCAGTCAGGCTTAGTTTAACTGCTACCCACTCTCACATGCTGTTTACAGTGGAACTACACAGCAGCAGGAAGCCATTCATCAAAAGGGAGGAGTCTCTGTCTCTCTGTGTGTGTGTCTCTCTCTCTGTCTCTCTGTGTGTGTGTCTCTCTCTCTGTCTCTCTGTGTGTGTGTGTCTCTCTCTGTGTTTCTGTGTGTGTGTGTCTCTCTCTGTCTCTCTGTGTGTGTGTGTCTCTCTCTCTGTCTCTCTGTGTGTGTGTGTCTCTCTCTCTGTCTCTCTGTGTGTGTGTCTCTCTCTCTGTCTCTCTCTCTGTCTCTCTCTGTGTGTGTGTCTCTCTCTCTGTCTCTCTGTGTGTGTGTGTCTCTCTCTCTGTCTCTCTGTGTGTGTGTGTGTCTCTCTCTCTCTCTCTCTCTCCATTTCCCTCATCTGTCTCAATACATTCACCACTCTCACTCCCTAGAGACCAACAGAGTCCCTCCTCCCTCATGCTTCATATTCTAATGCACCTCTCTCTCCTCTCTCTTCTATTCAACCTCTAGAGCCCCCCAGCCACTCACAGGTATCTATGAATAATCATGAGCTGAAGCTTTTCATTGGATGGCAAAAGTTCTAATTACATTCCATATGCGTAAAGCAGTGGTAACAGTATCACACTTCCAATGAGAGGTTAATATGAATATACCATGAATATTCATTTATAGACTTAACCTATAGAGCCCAGTCCTATTGAATCCTTCTGTTGGGGACAGGTTGTCTATGAAATAAAGGCCAAAGAGTTTCCCCTCCTCTTCCCCTCTCTCC
>NW_019956257.1:0-1230 GCF_002910315.2 Salvelinus sp. IW2-2015
GGGCGGGGTAGGATAGATTCAAGGCATAATGTACAGACAGGGGTATGGTGGGTTGCGGGTACAGTGGAGGAAAACCTAGGCATTGAGTGACAATAAGAGAGGTTGCATCTCTGGAGGCACTAGTTATGCTAGGTGAGGTCACCACATGTGTGGGAGGTGGGACAAAAGAGCTCTCTGAGCCATGTTGAGTGGGACTAGGGGCTCTGCAGTAAAATAAAACAATGATAACTACCCTAAACAACAGTATACAGGGCATGTTGACATTAGAGAGAGACAAAGCGAGGCATAAAGTAATCACAGGTGTTGATTGGGAGAGCTAGCTAAGACAACAACGGCTAAGACAACAACAGTTAATCAGCTAAGACAACAGGTAAAATGGCAATGAATGGGCAGAGAGGGTCAGTTAACTTCTTTGGTATAGGGGGCAGCATTTTCACTTTTGGATGAATTTCGTGCCCATAGTGAACTGCCTCCTACTCTGTCCCACATGCTAATATATGCATATTATTATTACTATTGGATAGAAAACACTCTGAAGTTTCTAAAAATGTTTAAATTATATCTGTGAGTAAAACAGAACTCATTTGGCAGGCAAACTTCCAAACAGGAAGTGAAAATCCTGAAATGGGTCTCTGTGAAGGGCTTCGCCTATTCAATTGCCTTGTATTTATGGATATGTATGCACTTCAACAGTAGAACGTTGAATGAGGTGTCTAGCCTGATGTGGGACCGAATCAGAGCTTTTGGAGTGACAGGTCAGCCATAATGGCAGTATTTTGCTGCGCACCTGGGTGCACCATATCGTTGTCTGCAATGCCTTAGGTAGACATGAAGAAATGCTCCGTCTGGGACGTTAATGGATACATACGAGAAAAACATCCTAAAGATCGATTCTCAACTGAGTTTGACCAGTTTATTCGACTTTTATGACTTTTTTAATTTTTCGTTCCATGCGTCAAACTTTCATGGACACGTGAGCTCCACCATGCTAGCCAAAGTTGCTAATTCGACAGAAGAAATGGACATTCTAAAACAAAACAACGATTTATTGTGGAACAAGGACTCCTGGCACTGCATTCTGATGAAAGTTCATCAAAGGTAAGAGAATATTTATGATGTTATTTCGTATTTTTGTTGAATATGTTGACTCCAACATGGCGGAGAATGGCTGAGCGCTGTCTCAGAGTATTGTATGCTGTGCTTTTTACTAAAGTTATTTTTTTAAATCTA
>NW_019956258.1:0-1230 GCF_002910315.2 Salvelinus sp. IW2-2015
AGTGGCTATAGTCAGCCACCATCCTCAGTAGCTTTCCATCTAAGTTGTCAATGCCAGGTCTGTCATTATAGATCAATAATCATTTTTCGACCTCTCCCACACTAACTTTACAAAATTCAAACTTGCAATGCTTTTCTTTCATTATTTGTTTTTTAATGCATGAGTGCAATGGCTCACTGTTCATTGTTGGCAATTACTGCGTAAGTTTGCCAATAATTGCCAACATCAAATGGTTTTGAATTGAATAAGCCATCGGATTCAATGTAAGATGGAGATGAATTTGTGTATCTGCCCATAATTTAATTAAAATTTGTCCATCATTCTTTAAATCATTGATCTTGGCTTCATAATAGTTTCTTCTTCTTTTTGTTGAGTTCAGTCACATCATTTCTCAATTTGCAGTAAGTCAGCTAGTCAGATGTGCAGCTAGACTTATTAGCCAGTCCTTTTGCCCCATCTCTTTCAACCATACAGTTGTTCAATTCCTCATCAACCCATGGAGCCTTAACAGTTCCAAGAGTCAGTTTCTTAACAGGTGCATGTTTATCAATAACTGGTAGAAGCAATTTCATAAATTAATCAAGTGCAGTGTCTGGGTGCTCCTTATTAATCACATCAGACCAACAAATATTTTTAACATCATCCACATAAGAGTCACAGCAAAATATTTTGTATGACCTCTTATACACAATTTTAGGCCCAGTTTATGGAATTTTGACTTTCCTGGATGTAGCCACTATACTGTGATCACTGCATCCAATGGGTACGGATACAGCTTTAGAACGAAGTTCTACAGCATTAGTAAACATGTGATCGATACATGTGGATGATCTTCTTCCTGTAGTGTTTGTAAACACCCTGGTAGGTTGATTAATAACCAGAACCAGATTACAGGCACTGGTTACAGTGAGAAGCTTTCTCTTGAGCAGACAGCTTGATGAAAACCAGTCAATATTCAGGTCCCCATCACATACACTATCAAGCATTTCACACATATTATTTAGATACTGTTAACACTTGGTGGCCTATAGCAACACACCAAAAGAAAAGGTTTTAGATGTGCCAGGTGAACCTGCAACCACAACACTTCAATAACACTTGACATAAGATCTTCTCTAAGCATTACAGGGATATGGCTCTGAATATATACAGCAACACCTCCCCCATAAGCGTTTCTGTCTCTTCTATAGATGTTATATCCTTGTATTGCTACTGATGTGTCATCAAATG
>NW_019956259.1:0-1230 GCF_002910315.2 Salvelinus sp. IW2-2015
TCACATTACATACTGTGTTTTATAAGTAGCCCATGTCTTGTTATAGAATAAATGTGAAAAGCAGCACTGCAATTATTTGAATTACATTAAATGATGTAGAACATGATAGATGTATGACGTAGGGTAAAAGTAGTTATATATATTTTTTCTAATGACACTTACATAGACAATTTTGAATAAATAACAGCTTCAATAATTCATTTAAAAAATATTTTCATATAAGAGCACACAAATGACATTTAGCTACAATTGATAAAATGCTGAATAGTTACATTTAATTTTAAGTAAAACTTCGGTGATGGTGAATTCGGGTGCTGCATGGACATTGTCTTGGCAGGCTTTGGTTTCCATGGCATCATTCTACATCTTCAGATGATGACCCTGCACTAAGCGGAGCTCGCACTCCTCCTCTCCAAGCTTCACAAAGCTGATGTTCCTTCCCTTTACTGCCTTGCGGGTTTCGTACATTTGGTCAGTGGTTCAGTAGTTGTGTGGTCAATAGTTGTGTTTTTGAGGTCAGCAGTTGTGGTCAGTAGTTGTTGACAGTAATTATTGTCTGTAGTTGTATTGCTTTGGTCAATAGTTGTGGTCAATAGTTGTGTGGGTGTTTGTGGTTAGTAACTGTGGTAAGTAGTTGTGTGGTTGTGGTCAGTAGTTGTGATCAGTGATTGTGGTCAGTACATTTGGTCAGTGGTTGTAGTGGTCAGTAGTTACAATCGCCCCAGTCAACAAGCGGTAAGTTAACGGTTGCAAAGCACCATACATCAAAAGTGATTTTTATACTCTTATGTGCAGATCGGAATGTACAATTTCAATTATCAATTTGTTTGTAAATATTGCCGGAATATTGTACATGTTTCCTTTGTGGATATTTTCTGGTGCATTTTGTTGAACATAATTCCCGCTAATGTTTTCTGAAAAACAAAAAAATGCACATTCAGAGGCATAGTTCCTCATGGCCGGTGATTTTAATGCAGGGGAAACAAATCCGTTTTACCAAAGTTTTACCTGTGCAACTAGAGGTGACAAAACACAGAAACGCATACAAGGCCAAGCATTTGGAAAATCAACAAATAACTCTATCCTCCTGCTTCCTTCTTACAAGAAAAAACTCAAACAGGAAGTACTAGTGACGGAATAGATATGTAAGAATGCTGTTCATTGACTATAGCTCAGCATTCAACACCATAGTCCCCTTCAAACTCATACCCAAGCTCAGGACACTGGAAC
>NW_019956260.1:0-1229 GCF_002910315.2 Salvelinus sp. IW2-2015
ATACCTGAGCTGGTTGGGGTCCATCATGGCAGGGGTCCCTGGGGGTGGCGGACAGCCAACATCCATGGGACCCACAGCATGGGGCATCTTCCCTGCCAATGATGCCTGGGCACCAGCAGCAGTAACTGCACGGTCCTACAGGGACAAACAACAAGGACCTACTATTAATTCAAAAACTATCAATCCCCTCAGGAGCATTTAAAACAAAATACTAAGAACCCGCTGAGAAGGGTTCAGTAGGGCTAACTGTATCAAAACGTTTTGCAATGGGGAAGGACAAAAAAAGCATTCTTATTGGACAGGTACTGCCTCCCAGTTTCAAAACATTTTTGAACACAACCCAAGTTGATTTCAGACATTGTTTGACATAGAACAGTGTACCTGTGGGTAGGGTGGTGGAGCACGGTGGGCTTTGTCTTGCTGATAGGCTGCCATGTCTCCTCCAGGCCAACCGGTGGCAGCACTGCTGGTTGCTGCGGCCTCTTTCTCCTGCCGGATTGAGTTTCGCTGCATCTGCTGCCGGATCAAAAACTCCCTCAGTTTCTGTCGCTATCAGAGGAAAATAAGAAATACAGGCCAGAGGTCGTCAGGACAAAAAAATGACAAATATTTACCTGTAGATGTTGAAAGATTCAGAAGCCCTGTGGTGGAATAAAGGAGATCCTCATCAAATAGAGCATGTACCTGTCTGTGCTTCTCCAACTCAGAGGGGCTGAGGCCCAGTAGTGAAGGATCCTGAACTGCTGACATGTCGGGCATCTCCTGGGCACCGGGCATAGCCCCCGGCGGGTGAGGTGCCTCCGGGGGGCGGGGGGCTGTGGGGTCCTGTAGGGGGGGCATCCTGGAGTGGAAGTCGGCACCTATAGTCTGAGTCTGTTGTTGGAGTTGTTGTTGTTGTTGTTGGAGTTGTTGCTGGAGTTGGAGTTGTTGCTGGAGTTGTTGCTGTTGTTGTTGTTGGAGGAGTTGTTGCTGGAGTTGTTGCTGGAGTTGTTGCTGTTGTTGTTGCTGTTGCTGGGCCATTTGATAGGCTATGTTGGGGCCCCGGCTGAACCCATGCGGTCCAGAGGGTTTCCCAGAGAGAGGGTCCCCCACAGGGGTGGACGACGGGGGGAGTGAGGGAGGCTGGTTGGGGTGAGGTGAGCCTCTAAAACTGGGGGTGCCCTCGGGAGCAGCAGAGGTGGGCCGGGGGGGCTTGTGCAAAGCAGAAAAGGGGTCCCTGGACTGGGGGC
>NW_019956261.1:0-1229 GCF_002910315.2 Salvelinus sp. IW2-2015
AACATGGTAATCTGTTTTGTTTTGCACCATCTGTGTTATAAACAACTGACACTGTGTTATGATGTTGTCACACAACTCTTGTAGTTTATTCCTGTAATGGTTGAAACCCAAATGCTTAGCAAAGTCCCCAAATTGCTTCCTGAAACCCCCAGTTTTCACAACAAATTCTTTTTTACCACATTCCACCAGGTTGTTTCCAACCAACATCTTATTGATGTGCCCACCCCTTGTTGATAGATTTCCACTTAACATAAGWGAGGCATCCTGAGCCACATCTCTTCTTGGGAGTCCTTTGTAGTGCATCTCAGAAAGAGTTTCCTTCCACATGTTTTCAAACTCTTCACTGAGTTCCTCATCTGATATAACAGATTCTTTCTCTCTACAGTTCTTTTTATTTCTATAGTTCTGTAGCAGAGCCAGAACCTTCTTTTCCATTGTATTTGTCTGAGAACTCTTGATGTTGTTCAGTTCTGTCATTCCCTCTTTGATTTCAACAGCTCCTTGCAGTTTGTTCTTCACTGTGTTTTCTGTCTCTCGTCTCAGTGTTTTAACACTATTCACAAAGTCCTCCTTGTATTTTTCCACCAGATTTACATGGCCATCTTGTTTTTCAAAGTATTTTACTAGATTGTCTTGGATTTCCTTTTCTCCCAATGACAGTTTCCCAGATGCTTCTATCATCAAGTATTGTAGCACATCTCTTATGGACCTCTGGGGATGTTGATCTGTCATTCCAATATTGGATATTTTAGTTTCAGCACTCACCATCCATGTATACATCTCCTTCTGGAAGGTCCATTCCCAACCATTGTACTCAGAGCATAATCTGGAGTATGCATCTGCAACCAAGCTGTTTCTGAAACTGAAGATGAAGTTCTCAAATTTAACAGACTCCCACAAACTTTGTGTCCACTTCAGGAAATGTGTCAAGTCATCATTTCTATGGCAATTTCTGAAATCTTTCATCAAGGTCTTCTTGAAGCTGTACACAGCCTCACTGTAGCCAKCATTGACTGGAGCCATAGGGTGAGTCCCATGCCAGAGTCCTGGGATGTAGCAGCTGCTTGTGTCTGGATCATACTCCATCACATCAGTGAACTTGGTGATATTCTCCTTCTTCTCCATTCTGGCTGCTGCCTGGGTCATTTCATTCAACTGTTCCAACAACTTCTTCCTGTCCCTCATGTTGTTGTCATGAGCAGACATGTCTGACACATTCTGGTGCACAA
>NW_019956262.1:0-1229 GCF_002910315.2 Salvelinus sp. IW2-2015
CAGACGGGAGACTCTGGCGGCGCTGGACAGACGGGACCACCTGTTGTGAGGAGACAGAGAGACAGCCTGGTGCGTGGAGGTGGCACCGGATAGACCGGACCATGGAGGTGCACTGCAGGTCTTGAGCACCGAACCTGCCCAACCCTACCTGGCTGAATGCTCCCCGTAGCCAAGCCAGTGCGGCGAGGTGGAATAGGCCGCACTGGGCTGTGCGAGGAGACGCACTGGAGACCAGATGCGTTGAGCCGGCTTCATGGCACCTGGCTCRATGCCCACTCTAGCCCGGCCGATACGAGGCGCTGCTATGTACTGCACCGGGCTATGCCTGCTCACCGGGGACACCGTGCGCCTCACGGCATAACAYGGTGCCTGCCCGGTCCCTCTCTCTCCAAGGTAAGCACAGGGAGTTGGCTCAGGTCTCCTACCTGGCTTAGCCACACTCCCCGTGTCCTTCCCCCAAAGACATTTTTGGGGCTGCCTCTCGGGCTTCCTAGTCAGCCGTGTTCCTTCGAAACGCCGGTTCCCTTTTTCTATTGCCTCCGTTCTCCTGGCTGCCTCCACCTGTTCCCATGGAAGGCGATCCCTTCTAGCCAGAATCTCCTCCCATGTGTAACATCCCTTGCCATCTAGAATATCCTCCCATGTCCATTCCTCTCCAGATTTCGGCTGCTGCTGCTGCCCGTTACCACGCTGTTTGGTCTGTTGTTGGTGGGTGGTTCTGTAACGATCTTCGTTGGGAGAAAGAGAGGAGGACCAAAGCGCAGCGTGGTAAGTGTTCATGATGAATCTTTAATAGAACAAACTGAACACTGAAATACAAAACAATAAAGTGAACTACTGAAAACCGAAACAGTTCCGTGTGGAACACACAGACACGGAAGACAACCACCCACGAAACACAGGTGAAAAAAGGCTACCTAAGTATGATTCTCAATAAGAGACAACTAACGACACCTGCCTCTGATTGAGAATCATACCAGGCCAAATGAAAAAACCAACATAGAAACACAAACATAGATAACCCACCCAACTCACGCCCTGACCATACAAAAACAAAGAAATAACAAAAGAACTAAGGTCAGAACGTGACACCGCCACAGGAAAGGAAGACCCAGAGTTACTTCTGCTGCAGAGGATAAATTCATTAGAGTTACCAGCCTCAGAAATTACAGCCCAAATAAATGCTTCACAGAGTTCAAGTAACAGACACATCTCAACAGCATCTGTTC
>NW_019956263.1:0-1229 GCF_002910315.2 Salvelinus sp. IW2-2015
CCAGGGGGTGTACTGTCCTGTCCAGGGGGTGTACTGTCCTGTCCAGGGGGTGTACTGTCCTGTCCAGGGGGTGTACTGTCCTGTCCAGGGGGTGTCCTGTACATCAAGCTGTCTCACTACAGAAACACAGACTAGTGTCCTGTCCAGGGGGTGTCCTGTACATCAAGCTGTCTCACTACAGAAACACTAGTGTCTTGTGGTCTGGTTCAGGCTACTGACTTAACAACATACTTTCTGTCTGTAGATCCAGGACTGGGGTCCGTTTGACCTGGTGATTGGAGGAAGTCCCTGTAATGATCTGTCCATCGTCAACCCCGCCAGGAAGGGACTCTTCGGTGGGTGTGTCTCGCATTTCATCATCATCTTCCTGTGAAATGTCCCTCATAATAAAGTCTGTGTGTGTCCACCCCCCCCAGAGGGTACCGGACGGCTGTTCTTTGAGTTTTACCGGCTGCTCCACGAGGCCCGTCCCAAACCAGACGACCACCGACCGTTCTTCTGGCTCTTTGAGAACGTCGTTGCCATGGGGATCAGCGACAAGAGAGACATCTCACGATTCCTCGAGGTACACGCACGCACACACACACACACATTAATGTTGATTGGGCATTCGCTCTAGAGCAGGGATGGGCAACTGGTGATATGCGGCCCTCCTTTTGAAGGCCTTCAGATCATTTCCAAACCCCCAGTCGGGGTCTGAACTGATAGAATACATGTGGTTGTGCATCAGCAGCTTTTCTCTTGTTATGTCACTCACTCAATTAGCAAATCAATTAACAGAAGATCAAGTAGAGTAGAGATACTGGGGTGCAAAGGAGCAAGATAAATAAATAAATACAGTAGGGGGATGAGGGTAGTTGGATGGGCTATTTACAGATGGGCTATGTACAGGTGCATTGATCTGTGAGCTGCTCTGACAGCTGGTGCTTAAAGTTAGTGAGGGAGATATGAGTCTCCAGCTTCAGTGAATTTTGCAGTTTGTTCCAGTCATTGGCAGCAGAGAACTGGAAGGAGAGTGGCGGCCAAAGGAGGAACTGGCTTTGGGGATGACCAGTGAGATATACCTGCTGGAGCTCGTGCTACGAGTGGGTGCTGCTATGGTGACCAGTGAGCTGAGATTGGTGACGAATATAAAGCGAGGGCCAACCAAAGAGAGCATACAGGTCGCAGTGGTGGGTAGTATATGGGGCTTTGGTGACAAAACGGATGGCACTGTGATAGACTACATC
>NW_019956264.1:0-1229 GCF_002910315.2 Salvelinus sp. IW2-2015
TGGACGCTGTAAAAGAGAGGAATAATGTCGTGGGAGAGACAAAACACCCTAAATATGTTTAGAACTACAAATAAACTTTCTTCTGTCGATTCTTGGTTTTTTTTTTGTCACAATTCCAACCCTCCTCCTTTATCCGGGCTTGGGACCAGGAAAAGTGACCCAAAAGAGACACTCTGGCGGAGTTACTTAGATTTTTATTTTGTTTTTATTTTTTGTTGTTTAGTTTAGTTTTCTTAATTTGGTTTGGTTTTTAACCTTATGGTCTACTTAGGAGCCTACATTAAGTCACAGTAAAACATGAACACTTTTAACCATAACATTTTTTTTGTATACAATCTACATTAACAATCCAAATCGACCAAAAAGAGACAATAGAAAAAACTGTCAATGTGAGAAAATTATGGTAACTAGTCTGGCCCTAATTCAGGTTAAATGCATTTTTATTCAAATGTAAGCCAGGGCAGGATCAGCCAGCGGCGGCTTGCGATTAATTTGCAGTCTAGACGCGGAGGGGTGATTATCTCCTGCCCTGACTGCAGCTGGGAGGGACTGCTGCGCGAGGACTGGTCCGCAGTGTTGCCAACTTAGCGACTTTGTTGCTATATTTAGCGAGTATTCAGACTGCTCTAGAAACACATTTTCAAAAAAGTGACTAGCGACAAATCTTGCAACTTTTTCTGGTGTTGTTGGAGACTGACGTGAAAGCACGTATTGTTCTCACTCTTCTCAACGAGCAGCGGGTGCTGCTGTGGGCCCCAGCAGTGTTGCCAACTCCTCAGTAAGAAAAGTAGCTAATGGCTGTCCTAAAAGTCGCTAGAAGTTGTTAAGTGACATCATCACCTAATTTGCAAAATTGACCAAGTGCATGTAATTGTGATGGATGCTGTAGGAGAGGAATAACGTCGTGGGAGGGACAAAAAGTGAATAAAAAACACCCTAAATATGTTTAGAACTACAAATGAACTTTCTTCTGTCGATTCTTCTTGTTTTTTTTTTTTATGTCACAATTCCAACCCTCCTCCTTTATCCAGGCTTGGGACCTGCAAAAGTGACCCAAAAGAGACACTCTGGCGGAGTTACTTTGTTTTTTATTTTATTTTGTTGTTTAGTTTTCTTAATTTGTTTTTGTTTTTAACCTTATGGTCTACTTAGGAGCCTACAGTAAAACATGAAATTTTTTAACCATATTTTTTATTATTATTTTTTACATACAATCTACATTAACAATC
>NW_019956265.1:0-1229 GCF_002910315.2 Salvelinus sp. IW2-2015
TAACATAATGCCCCATAATGTCAAAGTGGAATTTTGTTTTTTGAAATTTGTACTAAATAATCGAAAGCTGAAATGTCTTGAGTCAATAAGTATTAAACCCCTTTGTTATGGCCTAAATATGTTCAGGAGTAAAAATGTGCTTAACAAGTCACATAATAAGTTGCATGGACTCACTCTCTGTGCAATAATAGTGTTTAACATGATTTTTGAATGACTACCTCATCTCTGTGTGCCACACATACAATTATCTGTAAGGTCGCTCAGTTGAGCAGTGAATTTCAAACACAGATTCAACAACGAAGACCAGGGAGGTTTTCCAATCCTCACAAAGAAGGGCACTGATTGGTAGACATTGAATATCCCTTTGAGCATGGGGAAGTTATTTATTTCCCTTTGGATGGTGTATCAGTACACCCAGTCACTACAGAGATACAGGCGTCCTTCCTAACTCGGTTACTGCACAGGGATTTCCCCATGAAGCCAATGGTGACTTCAAAACAGTTACAGAGCTTAATGGCTGTTATGGGAGAAAACTGAGATTGGATCAACAACATTGTAGTTACTCCACAATACTAACCTAATTGACAGAGTGAAAAGAAGGAAGCTTATACAGAAAAAACATTTTCCAAAACATGCATCCTGTTTGCAACAAGGCACTAAAGTAATACTTCAAAAAATATGGCAAAGCAATTCACTTTTTGTCCTGAATACAAGGTGTTATGTTTGGGGCAGATCCAATACAACACATTACTGAGCACCACTCTCCATATTTTCAAGCATATTGGTGACTGCATTATGTTATGGGTACATTTGTAAATGCTAATTCTGGGGAGTTTTTGAGGATAAAAAATAAACAGAGCTAAGCACAAGCAAAATCCTGGAGGAAAACCTGGTTCAGTCTGCTTTCCATCAGAAACTGGTAGATGAATTCACCTTTCAGCAGGACAATAACCTAAAACACAAGGCCAAATCTACACTGGAGTTGCTTACCAATAAGACAGTGAATGTTCCTGAGTGGACAGTTTTGACTTAGATCTGCTTGAAAATCTATCGCAAGACCTGAAAATGGTTGTCTAGCAATGATCAACAACCAATTTGCCAGAGCTTGAAGTATTTTGAAAGGAATAATGGGCAAATATTGTACAATTCAGGTGTGGAAAGCTCTTAGAGACTTACCCAGAAATACTCACAGTTGTAATCACTGCCAATGGTGATTCTAACATGTATTG
>NW_019956266.1:0-1228 GCF_002910315.2 Salvelinus sp. IW2-2015
AGTAATTCTGAGAACATAAGACTATACTATAGTTGCATGTTATGGATATGAAATATGTAGGGGCCAGTTTGTGTTTTAGTATACAGTACCAGTCAAAGGTTTGGACACCTACTCATTACATTGTTTTTCTTTATTTTGACATTTTTACATTGTAGAATTATAGTGAAGACATCATTACTATGGAATAACACTTATCTAGTAACCAGAAAGTGTTAAACAAATCAAAACATATTTCAGATTTGTCAAAGTAGCCACCCTTTGCACACTCTTGGCATTCTCTCAACCAGCTTCACCTGGAATGCTTTTCCAACAGTCTTGAAGGAGTTCCCACATAAGCTGAGCACTTGTTGGCTGCTTTTCCTATACTCTGCGGTCCAACTCATCCCAAACCATCTCAATTGGGTTGAGGTCGGGTGATTGTGGAAGCCAGGTCATCTGATGCAGCACTACATCACTCTCCTTGGTCAAATAGCCGTTACACAGCCTGGAGGTGTGTTTTGGGTCATTGTCCTGTTGAAAAAGAAATGATAGTCCCACTAAGCGCAAACCAGATGAGATGGAGTATCACTGCAGAATGCTGTTGTAGCCATGCTGGTTGTGTGCCTTGAAATCTAAATAAATACAGACAGTGTCACCAGCAAAGCACCACCACAACATCACACCACCTCCTCCATGCTTCGCGGTGGGAAATACACATGCGAAGGTCATCCGTTCACCACCTCTGTGTCTCACAAAGACACGGCGGTTGGAACCAAAAACCTCAAATTTGGACTCGTCACACCAAAGGACAGATATCCACCGGTCTAATTGCTTGTGGTCTCTTCCTCTTATTGGTGTCCTTTAGTAGTGATTTCTTTGCAGCAATTCGACCATGAAGGCCTGATTCACGCAGTCTCCTCTGAACAGTTGATGTTGTGATGTGTCTGTTACTTGAACTCTGTGAAGCATTTATTTGGGCTGCAATTTCTGAGGCTGGTAACTCTAATGAACGTATCCTCTGCAGCAGAGGTGATTCTGGGTCTTCCTTTCCTGTGGCGGTCCTCGTGAGAGCCAGTTTCATCATAGCGCTTGATGGTTTTTGCGACTGCACTTGAAGAAACTTTCAACATTATTGAAATGTTCCACATTGACTGACCTTCATGTCTTAATGATGCACTGTCATTTCTCTTTGCTTATTTGAGCTGTTCTTGCCATAATATGGACTTGGTCTTTTACCAAATAGGGCTGT
>NW_019956267.1:0-1228 GCF_002910315.2 Salvelinus sp. IW2-2015
GTGCGTGCGTGCGTGCGTGCGTGCGTGCGTGCGTGCGTGCGTGCGTGCGTGCGTGCGTGCGTGCGTGCGTGCGTGCGTGCGTGATGTTGGTTGGTTGGTTGGTTGGTTGACGTAGAAGGGCAGAGAGTTGATGTTCTTCTCACGCAGGGCACTGAGGGGTGGTCACGGGCTGTTCCATAAACACGAAACACCATTACCCCAGTAATGAAAATGCCTGGCTGACCTCCATTAGAATCATGGCCTCAGAATGTGCTATCCTGGCTGTTTTCAGGGGAGTACGACACTTACAGTATGAAAGGACTGTTAACAGGAATATCTAAACCAGCCTGGCCCGTCCATGACATAGTCAGGATCATCTGAACCAGAAGGCTAATTATCAAACACAGTCAGACAGTGAATTGAAATTGCAAAGTAACATCTGAATCTGGGTAGAATGTCAGCCGACAGTAGTATATGTTGTAGAAATGGAATGATTTGTGGAATAGTTTTGACTTGTGAGGGTTGACTGTAAACTGAGGGCGAGACTAATCTTCTCCTATGTTTTTATGGGTAATGAAGACTTCTATGATTTATTTGTGTGAGTACGTTTCAGTGAAGAGATGTGTCCTACTCCCTCTAGGAATATTCCGCTGTGCTGCATATTTTTTTTTGTGTAGCTGAACCTATTAAAAGGGAAATATGTTTTCCTTTTTTTCCTGTTTTCATTCTGTGGGAGCCCCATTTTGTGATTCCAGCGAGCTGGGACCTGGGCATTGGCCTTGACCTCTAACCCTGCAATCAGTCATTTCCGTGGGCCTTCCGTGAGACAGCTCATTGCTCCTCCCTTTTCAAAGCCCCTGCTCTCCCCCCTCCCCTCTCCCCCTGTTCCCTCCTTTCTTCCCTTTTTTCCCTCCCTCCCTCCCTCTCTCTAGTTTAGCCTTTCACAGGCCTTCGTTCAGTGACAACATTGCAAACACACGGCCCCAGAACCCTCCCACGCCCCCAGCCCACTGAGCCCAGTTAGCCCGCACAGCTCCCTATCCCTAGCCCAGTGAGCCCACCCGAGCCACAGCCCCAGCCCAGTGAGCCCACCCTAGCCTCAGCCCCAGCCCATTGAGCCCACCCTAGCCACAGCCCCAGCCCAGTGAGCAAACCCTATCCCCAGCCCAGTGAGCCCACCCTAGCCTCAGCCCCAGCCAAGTGAGCCTACCCTAGTCCCAGCCCACTGAGCCCACCCTAGCCCCAGCCC
>NW_019956268.1:0-1228 GCF_002910315.2 Salvelinus sp. IW2-2015
AATCATATGGATATCAGCCCAACATAATCATATGGATATCAGCCCAACATAATCATATGGATATCAGCCCAACATAATCATATGGACATCAGCCCAACATAATATGTGGTTCTGGCATACTGTATGGTTAATTGCATATCAAAACAATTGCTATATCCCCCTCTTACCATGTAAAACGTTTATATGAATCAAATAAATGATTATTTATTTTGATTCTATGTAGTTTCTTCTTGTGAAGGGAAGTAGTTTTCCCTTCTGCAGTGATTTGGTTTATACAGTAGTCAGTTTCAGTTCATATTTAGCTGTTATTTAGTGGACAATGTGGGTAATATTTGGTACCGTCTCTTACAAGATGATGTCTTACCAAATGTCAGTTAGTGGAGTTTGTTTCAGATGACCTGCTTTAACAAGGGACACACCTGTTACTGCAGCATTATCGCAAGCTGATGGACTGTATTGTTGTGAGCAGGCAGTTCTGTTGGTGGTTTTAGTTAGTGTGTGTGTGGTGCCTGCATGGGAGTTTTTTTCTCTTATCTGCAGCAGTGTGGAATGAATGATTACGAAGCTGTGGTCTCCATAGAGAGCAGTAATGATCATTAACCTTCAGTCTCCATCCAATTCCCCATGAAGCCATGCAGGGATGTTTAGGAACATCTGCTGTCCCTCTTCTTCTTTACAATGCTGCTACAAAACTTCATCAATCTCCCACCATGTTACCACCATATTAGCGTGGAATGTTTGTCATCTGAGAGAGCACCTTCGGCTCTATCTGAAGAGTAGTGGGGATAGAGAATTGGCTAAGTGTCAAATGGCACCCTAGTGCACTATTTTTGACCAGGGCCCATAAGGAATTGTTCAAAAGTAGTGCACTATATTGGGAATAGGGTGCCATTTGGGATGCAGATTTGTGACTGTGCAGAGGACAGGAGGCATAGTCAAGTGAACAAAGCTGTAGCATATGAAATGGGGGCAGTTAAAGGTGCTATTGACTGGGGAATGAGGGACCAGACGTAGATGTAGGTGATGGATATTCTTATTAAGTACATTATGCAGGTTCAACTGTCACTGGGGCTGTGTCCCTATATATCACCTAGGGTTCATGGTCAAAAGTAGTACACTTTATAAGGAATATAGTTCCTCTCTAGGTTTCTTCCTAGGTTTTGGCCTTTCTAGGGAGTTTTTCCTAGCCACCGTGCTTCTACACCTGCATTGCTTGCTGTTTGGGGTT
>NW_019956269.1:0-1228 GCF_002910315.2 Salvelinus sp. IW2-2015
GCTATAGATGACGTCAGATCTCATTGGCTGTACAGTAACACGCTATAGATGACGTCAGATCTCATTGGCTGTACAGTAACACGCTATAGATGACGTCAGATCTCATTGGCTGTACATTGGTTTTTTACACAAAATGTGTAAAAAATGTGTAAAAAGTCAAGGGGTCTGAATATTTTTCGCACTGTATATTTAGCCTTTTGTTTTAGGTTATTGTCCTGCTGAAAGTTGAATTCATTTCCCAGTGTCTGGTGCAAGGCAGACTGACCAGATTTTCCTCTGTGTTTAGATCCATTTATTTTTCTATCCTGAAAAACTCCCCATTCCTTAACGATTACAATCATACCCATAACATGATGCAGCCACCACTATGTTTGAAAATATGGAGAGTGGTACTCACTAATGTTTTTATATTGTATTTGCCCCAAACATAACTATTATATTCAGGACAAAAAGGGAATTGCTTTTCCCACATTGCACTATTACTTCAGTGCCTTGCTGTTCTTGTTTTTCTGAGAAGTATTGACATGTTGAATGCACCGAGCTGTCTGTTTAAACTACTGGCACACAGCTCAGACACCCATGCATATTGTACCCCACAAGACATGCCACCAGAGGTCTCTTCACAGTCCCAAGTCCAGAACAGACGAGGGGAGGCGCACAGTACAACATAGCTACATGGAACTCTATTCAGATTGAATAAAAACAGATAAAAATGCACGCATACACACACATAACATGCGCACTTTACACATACAGTACCAGTCAAAAGTTTGGACACACTTACTCATTCAAGGGTTTTTCTGTATTTTTACTATTTTCTACATTGTAGAATAATAGGGAAGACACAAACTATGAAATAACACATATGGAATCATGTAGTAACCAAAAAAAGTGTATATCAAAATATATTTTATATTTGAGATTCTTCAAAGTAGCCACCCTTTGCCTTGATGACAGCTTTGCAAACTCTTGGCATTCTCACAACCAGCTTCATGAGAAATGCTTTTCCAAAAGTCTTGAAGGAGTTCCCACATATTACATCTGAAAAATGCACCAAAGCGATTGCATAAAAAACTGTAAATAGAGGGACGGAGAAGAGGGGAAAGGTGGAATATTGCATCAGTAACACACCTGAGGAGCCAAAGTCACACCCGAGGAGCCAAAGTCACACCCGAGGAGCCAAAGTCACACCCGAGGAGCCAAAGTCACACCCGAGGAGCCAAAGTCA
>NW_019956270.1:0-1228 GCF_002910315.2 Salvelinus sp. IW2-2015
CGTCCTTTTGATGTACTAGCCTGTGAATCCTCCTACGCCCTACTCCCCACCCAACGACCTTCATGCACCCACGCACATAACCCAGCCGTTACCTGGCAACCCAGCTCCTGCATGGAACACCTCGTTGCCATGTCAACAGAACGCAATACACGTGCAAGTGGGGTGTTTTGTGCTCGCAGTTATTGTCAAGGGGCGGGAAACAAACCTCCAACCTCCAACTGCAGTTTTGATCTCTAGACGTTCTTTCGAGGCTGATGAGGGTCGCATGGGGATGTTGTCGACACACTGCCACACCAGAAAATCCCCCAGATGACTCATATTTCCTAGGTCTCAGTGGAACAATCAGTGTTGACAACTAACAATTTGTCTAAGTCCATTTCTGACATTCYTTSTCTTTTTTTTTGTGTATGTTAAGACATTTTGAATTCTTGGTGTCTTACTTAATTACACATTTTGAGGAATAAAAATAACCCCGGCTTCCCTGTAGACATAAACTTGTGTCTCATCTAGTTACCCTTTCACTTCTACCTATATGAAAGGCACTTGTTTCTCAATCCCTGCTGGGAAGAATTTCACTACACTAAAATATGCGCACAGAGCCTCTTGCTCAAAGGTTCTCAAAGGGTTGGCGGCTCTCTAACGGTTGTCCTGGCAACCATCCTCCATTGACTCTGTATTGGCATTACTTCCAGGGCACGCCTCAGAACTCTTTCCTACATGCCATATCAGGGGGTAACCTAGCACTCTCACGGTCAAGCTATCAATGTTTATCCCTTCGCTAACTTCCAACAATAGTGTGATGGATGAGCAGGTAAACAAAGTATGCTATACTCCAAAAGTTTGGATTTGAAATCAAACAATGACTAGGAGGGTAGAGTGCAGACTGTCAGCTTTAATGTGATGGTATTTTCATCCATGTCGGGTGAACTGTTTAGAAATTACAGCKKTTTTTGTATWTAGTATTGAGACAAATTCACTTAGTGCATTCGGAAAGTATTCAGACCCTTGACTTTTTCCACATTTTGTTACATTACAGCCTTATTCTAAAATGTATTAAGTCGTTTTTTRCKCTAAAATCTACAAACAATTCCCCATAATGACKAAAAAAATGTTTTTTAGAAATGTTTGCAAATGTATTAAAAATAAAAAACTGAAATATCACATTTACATAAGTATTCAGACCCTTTKCTCAGTACTTTGTTGAAGCACCTTTGGCAGCGATTACAGC
>NW_019956271.1:0-1227 GCF_002910315.2 Salvelinus sp. IW2-2015
TAAATAAGTTAAGCAAGAGAATAAATGCTTTCTCATTAACACATTAATGAATGATTGACAGATCAACTTTACTTGAGGTAAACAAAAACAAATGTACATAACAGGACCACATACACTGAATATGGAGGCCAGGTCTGTTTGATGACTCTGGGAAGACTGACCACTGAGAATCTCTGACTCTGATCTCTCCTGTTGGTTTCTGTGGACAAAACATGAGATTACATCTCCTCATCCAGGGAGTGCACAGACATAGAAAGAAAAAAAAAACACACACACAGACACAGAAATCTTATTTGGCAGGCGAAACCCCGAGGACAAACCATCCAGGATTTTTTGAGGTCTTTTCAATTAGTTTTATTAGGTACCTGGTTGCAGTTCTTATGGCAACAGTCTTTAGAAAATGTTTTTCCCTTTCTGGGAGTCAAGCCAACTGTTTTGTTTGGAAGCTCCACTTTGTTTTCGTCCGGAATTGAATACAGTTTATTCCGTCTTGAATTTTATTGATTATTTACGTTTAAAAATACCTAAAGTTGTATTAGGAAAGTTGTTTCAAATGTTTGGATCAAGTTTACAGGTAACTTATTAGATACTTTGTAGTCATGTTGGGCGAGTTGGAACCGGTGTTTTTCTGGATCAAACGCGCCAAATAAATGGATTTTGGGGATATAACAACAGAATTTATCGAACAAAAGGACCATTTGTGTATTAATGGACATATTGGAGTGCCAACATAATGAGATCTTCAAAGGTAAGGCATGAATTATATGTTATTTCTGACTTTTGTGTCGCGCCTGGCGGGTTGAAATCTGATTTTCATGTGTTTGTATGATGGGGAGCTGTCCTCAGATAATCGCATGGTATGCTTTCGCCGTAAAGCCTTTTTTAAATCTGACACAGCGGCTGGATTAACAAGAAGTTCATCTTTAAACCGTTGTATAACACTTGTATGATTTATGAATTAATATTATGAGTATTTCTGTTTTTGAATTTGGCGCGCTGCTATTTCACTGGGTGTTGTCAAATCAATCCCGTTAATGGATTGGGTGTCAGGGAAAATGTACGGAGTAAAAATTACATCATTTTCTTTATGACTGTAGTGAAGTAAAGGTAAAAGTAGTTTTAAAATAAAAATAGTAAAGTAAAGGACAGATTCCCCCCAAAAACAACTGAAGTCGTACTTTAAAGTATTTTACTGAAGTACTTTACACCACTGCATTAGAAGACAGA
>NW_019956272.1:0-1227 GCF_002910315.2 Salvelinus sp. IW2-2015
GAGGGATGTAAATAGAAAAGGAGAGAAAACATTGGACAGATTATCTGGTTTGGATTAGAAGGTTTTTTAGTATAATTAAGTTAAGCACAGAGGGAATAAACAGCTGTACAGAAGAATTATAAAGAGAAAGTTTACGTGTTTACCATGTTCTCTGTTCAGATTCCCCAGATCAGCTATGCCTCCACAGCCCCAGAGTTGAGTGACAATAATCGCTACGACTTCTTCTCGCGTGTGGTCCCTCCTGACTCGTACCAGGCCCAGGCTATGGTGGACATAGTCAAGGCAATGGGCTGGAACTATGTGTCTACACTGGCATCAGAGGGAAGCTACGGGGAGAGCGGAGTTGATTCCTTCCAGCAGATCTCGAGAGAGGCAGGTACAGTCAACAAGCTCCTCTCCTCTCTTCCTGGTACCATATATATAATCTGTTACGTTAATCAGCTGTCCATCATAATACATGTATTGGCTGCTGTTGCCCGAAAACAGCCATTCTGAAGTCTATCGTCTCCTCTCTGTGGTCAACACGTTCTTCCTGTGGCCATCATCAATTCATAATGAGATCTCTGAGAGCACAAATATGGATTATTGCTGGTAGCCGTCATGTTTTATTCTCATTCATATTTCATTTTTATTTGTTCAGTATCAACATCAATGTCCATGTCTTCTCTCTCTCTGTTTATTTGTTCAGTATCAACATCAATGTCCATGTCTTCTCTCTCTCTGGTCTCTTATACACATCTAGATGTGTATAAGAGACAGGTCCAATGTTTTCTCTCCTTTTCTATTTACATCCCTCTGTATCTGTCTAAACCTGACTCTGAAAAAAATTAAATTTTAAATGCCTAGACAACACTGGAATGAGTGGCCATGACATTAAGACCCTTATACAAGCAGAGGGCCTTGGGAAATAAGCACAGAGTCAGTTTATGCATTGACAGCCACCGTTCTGTCAGGTTGATATCCTAATATAAAGCATTGGCTTGGGAATATCATATGTTTGCAATAAAACCGGGAATACCTTCCAGATATACTGTATATACTGCATACATGTATATCTAATTAGACATTTATGAACCTCAGGGCACATAAAAAGAGTTGACGCAGATAAAATGTGCTTTAATTGGCAGTGTAGTTTTTCAGAGTCAGGTTTAGACAGATACAGAGGGATGTAAATAGAAAAGGAGAGAAAACATTGGACAGATTATCTGGTTTGGATTAGAAGGTTTT
>NW_019956273.1:0-1227 GCF_002910315.2 Salvelinus sp. IW2-2015
TAGGATTAAATAGACTGCCCTGTGACAGCAGCTTCAGCTTCCAAAGTGACAACCTTACATGCTTAAACATACTATAGTCTGCTATAGCTGACATTGATACCTCATACAGAAAAACATGAAAATATAATGCAAAGTAATGAAGTGATGTATGGGCAATTAAGTGTCCCTTGTCTATTGTACAAACTGTGTGATACGTTTCAGTTAAGGCATTTACTGCATGGAGCTTATTACATTTCAATCTCCAGGGTACATAGCAGCCTGGCCTCAAAGACTAGACGTAACAACGTAAACATAAATTGGTGACACTCAAATAGTATGAGATGTAATGTTTGGTATGATTAGAACTAGGGGGCGACATTTTCACTTTTGGATGAATTTGTGCCCAAATTAAACGGCCTCATACTCTGTCCTAGATCATATGATATGCATATTATTATTACTATTGGATAGAAAATACTCTGAAGTTTCTAAAACTGTTTGAATTATATCTGTGAGTAAAACAGAACTCATATGGCAGGCAAACTTCGAAACAGGAAGTGAAAATTCTGAAATGGGTCTCTGTGAAAGGCATCGCCTATTCAATTGCCTTGTATTTATGGATCTGTATGCACTTCATACGCCTTCCACTAGATGTCAACAGGCAGTAGAACGTGGAATGAAGTGTCTAGCCTGATGTGGGACCGAATGAGAGTCTTTGGAGTGCGTGGTCAGGCAGATTGCCAGTACTTGGCCGCGCACATTGGGAATGTCATGTCTTTTTCTGCACTGCGTTAGATAGACATTAAGAAATTCTCCGTCTGGGACGTTATTGGATATATATGAGAAAAACATCCTGAAGATTGATTCTCAACTGAGTTTGACCAGTTTATTCGACTTTTATTATCACTTTTTGACGTTTTCGTTCATTGCGTCAAATCTGTATGGACACGTGAGCTACACATGCTAGCCAAAGTTGCTAATTCTACAGAAGAAATGGACATTCTAAAACAAAACAACGATTTATTGTGGAACTAGGATTCCTGGCACTGCATTCTGATGAAAGTTCATCAAAGGTAAGGGAATATTTATGATGTTATTTCGTATTTCTGTTGATTCTGTTGACTCCAACATGGCGGAGAATGGCTGAGCGCTGTCTCAGATAATTGCATGCTGTGCTTTTTACTAAAGTTATTTTTTAAATCTAACACAGCGGTTGCATTAAGAACCAGTGTATCTTTAATTATATGT
>NW_019956274.1:0-1227 GCF_002910315.2 Salvelinus sp. IW2-2015
AACTTCTCTCATTTTCCTGACAAAGGAGTGAAAGAGGGGACTGAGCGGACTTGATGGCTGCAGCAGAAGGTGATGTGATAAAAAGGAGACTGCGAGCGCCGCTCAGCTCACATCAATGCCGCATTGTGAGCTCTGCCTGAGACAAACGAGCACTGGCCACAATCTGAACGCTGTAATTAAATTTCACACAATATGAGGCAGCAAATGACATGTAAATTATGAATGGCGGATTCCTTGCTTTCCATGACAGTGTTAAATAAGGGAGGTGTAAGTGAAATCATTAGATAATGCCGGTTTGGGGGGAGGGAGGCTTTTCAAAGGTCGTCTTCGAGGGCCTACAGCCAGCTCTGCTACAAACGGTGTAGTCGGAGACCATTTCAAACGGCACTGGGACAATGAGGAACCCAGCCTTGATTGTGTTTGTCTATCTAGGTATAAAATAGACATTATGGGCATATTGTCCTGCCCAACAAGATGCTCCAGCTTGCTCTGAAGGGAAGTGAGATAAGTGGATGTACTTCACTAGTTCCTTGTTTCTCTCACCAATTACCCCTAAATAAATAGACACAGCCCACTGGCACCAACAATGAAATATAGCTTGAAAGGGAAGAAAAGACCATTTTAAAACCATTGGCATGCATATAAAAGTACTGTTGGGTAATTGCAGGGAGAGAAGGACACAGCGGAGGAGCTGGAGCTTTTCATTCACTGTTTCCTTCAAAAGGAAGAGAAGATCAAAGAAGAAAATAACTGACCCCAGTTCAGAAAAGTGGCTGCTTCATCCACAAAGAGTGACCGTTTTATCCAGGCTTGAATATCAGTCTTATAACACTGTACAATGCTGCACAACATCTTCACATAAACTCCTCAAACCACATAGAATTGAGATCTGTCTCACTAACAAACTAAAATCAAAATTCCAAGTGATACAAAATGCAACTATTTTGTTGTAACTACACAAGCAAGGAAACTTTGAAACAAAAATGTGCTAATAATGCAACATAAGTTGTCAAGATCACAAGTTTGATCTTGTGAAGTGAAGCTCCCAAAAAATGATTAAAAAGTAATGTGAGCTGCACTGTAGGCTATCATATACAGCCGTAGCCTACTTAATTAGGACAAGTCTCCTTTGAGCCTGCTCTGAGGAGAGAAGAGAGAATAGGCAAGTCCACAGTGTCTGTAAGGAAGCTCATTAAAAATACAGAATGCTGCAGAGAGAGAGAGAGA
>NW_019956275.1:0-1227 GCF_002910315.2 Salvelinus sp. IW2-2015
AAGGATGTTTTTTTAAAGTATTGAAACAGTGTTTCTCAGTATCTTCACACCTCCGTTTTGAGGACCATCACCGCAGCAGCAGCAGCCGGTGCACCTGAGCGCCAAATAGTTGAAGGTAAATGACCCTTTAGTATGCTGGTGGGGCGTTCTAAAGGATGGAATCTCCATAGGTGAGAATGGAACGTTTTTATGGAACATTGGCTCTGGAACGCAGCCCGGTTTCTCAAGGTTGGTTCTCTTTGAAAAAACAGAACAGTATTGCTTAGCATCGCCATGGTGATCTGTCACTCCCACCTCTGAAATTGTCCTGCCGTGAATTTATTTATTTCTTCTCGTTTGGTTGCTTTGACTGTGTACATCGTTAGGTAAATACCCACTGGGTAAATACCCACTGGGCACAGAATCAACGCTGATTCAACCAGTCTGTGCCCAGTAGGTATGCTCATTGCTAGGTTGTTTTGTTCAGGCATACTGTACTGTAGGTTATGTGGCTCATAACTCTAGTAGGCACTTCAAACACAACATTTCCCTTTCAACGTTAAAGGCCCAGTGCAGACACAAATTTGATTTCCTGTGTTTTATATATATTTCCACTGAACGGCACGGCAAGCGGTACCGGAGCGCCAAGTCTAGGTCCAAAAGGCTCCTTAACAGCTTCTTCCCCAAGCCATAAAGCTGCTRAACAAAGTATTTCACAGTAAGGTCTACACCTGTTGTATTCGGCGCATGTGGCAAATAACATTTGATTTGGTTAATATGTCAAAATTATGATAATGCACTTTTATTGTAAGTGCTGTTTGAAAATGTCAGCCTGTCTTGGTGGGATGGAGTTTTGGCCTGCCTGGTGATATCACCAGGTGGCAAATTACTTAATAGACCAATAAGAAAGAGTTCCAAACCTCTCTGCCAATAACAGCTAGTTGTCAGTTTTCCCCTCCCCACTCAGACCACTCCCAAACAGTCTGTCAACATTCTTGCTTGAGAAATTGCTCTTTGCTAAGAAGCTGTTTTGTTTCTTTTTGACCATTTTAACTGGAAACAATCACAGTYAGGTACTTAATTTTCACCCAGAAATKATTTGATATTAAGATAAAATGGCTGCATTGGACCTTTAACACRAAGTTTCAACTTCAACACAACATTGCTCTTTCAAGGTTAACACAACATTGCTCTTTCAAGGTTAACACAACATTGCTCTTTCAAGGTTAACACAACATTGCTCTTTCA
>NW_019956276.1:0-1227 GCF_002910315.2 Salvelinus sp. IW2-2015
CATCAGTGCGTGATGACCTACTGCACATTAAATCTTAATGTAACGAATAAAAATCTAAAGTTCAATGTGTTTATATCACATTTTCAACTCTACCGATGGTTTATCACAAAAACTGTTGAGTTAAATAGCAAATATGCCTACTTTTTTATATTTTTCATTTCACCTTTATTTAACCAGGTAAGCTAGTTGAGAACAAGTTCTCATTTACAACTGCGACCTGGCCAAGATAAAGCGACACAAACAACAACACAGAGTTACACATGGAATAAACAATCGTACAGTCAATAACACAATGGAAAAAGAAAGAAAGTCTATATACAGTGTGTGCAAATGGCATGAGGAGGTAAGGCAAGTAAGGGAAATATAAGTCTCCAGTTTCAGCGATTTTTGCAATTCGTTCCAGTCATTGGCAGCAGAGAACTGGAAGGAAAGGCRGCCAAAGTAGGTGTTGGCTTTGGGGATGACCAGTGAGATATACCTGCTGGAGTGCGTGCTACGGGTGGGTGTTGTTATCGTGACCAGTGAGCTGAGATAAGGCGGAGCTTTACGTAGCATAGACTTATAGATGACCTGGAGCCAGTGGGTCTGGCGACGAATATGTAGTGAGGGCCAGCCGACTAGAGTATACAGGTCGCAGTGGTGGTTGGTATAAGGGGCTTTGGTGACAAAACGGATGGCACTGTGATAGACTGCATCCAGTTTGCTGAGTAGAATATTGGAAGCTATTTTGTAAATGACATCGCCGAAGTCGAGGATCGGTAGGATAGTCAGTTTTACTAGGGTAAGTTTGGCGGCGTGAGTGAAGGAGGCTTTGTTGCGAAATAGGAAGCCGATTCTAGATTTAATTTTGGATTGGAGATGTTTRATATGAGTCTGGAAGGAGAGTTTGCAGTCTAACCAGACACCTAGGTATTTGTAGTTGTCCACATATTCTATGTCAGAACCGTCCAGAGTAGTGATGCTAGCCAGGCGGGTGGGTGAAGGCAGCGAACGGTTGAAAAGCATGCATTTGGGTTTACTAGCATTTAAAAGCAGTTGGAGGCCAACGGAACGAGTGTTGTATGGCATTGAAGCTCGTTTGGAGGTTAGATAGCACAGTGTCCAAGGAAGGGCCGGAAGTATATAGAATGGTGTCGTCTGCGTAGAGGTGAATCAGGGAATCACCCACAGCAAGAGCGACATCATTGATATATACAAAGAAAAGAGTCGGACCGAGAATTGAACCCT
>NW_019956277.1:0-1226 GCF_002910315.2 Salvelinus sp. IW2-2015
TGTTGTTGTTTATGTGCATAACTGAGGGAGAGAGAGCCTATCTTTTCATGGTTGTTTGACCAATAGACTGTAAAATTCCCAAATGTAAGAGGACTCCCATGGTATTTACATATTTGCAGAAATCCATTCAGGTGTATTTTGTTGGCTTTTGGCAAATGCGTTCTAATGATCTAAAGTTGCGCTGTTGCCACTGCCTGTAAACACACAGTCCAGTTCAACGTGAATGAAGGCAGGCCCCTGTGGCAAATGAGAAGCCCCTGACTGCAGTGTGCAGTTCGGGGCCGGGCTCAATGTGGGCGGAGTCAAGCGCGTTTAACCCGAACACTTCCCGTCTCCTTCAAGGTCACCCAAAAACAAAATGCACGGCGAACTGGGAAATGTGAACTGGGTATGTAGTCTCCTGTGTGTAATGCTGAAGGCTTGATGCATGGCAAGATATAATAGTTGTGATGACTTGTTGAGTACTGTAGTTATAGATGAGGAGGCAGTTGACAACAAGAAAATGACTGTCTTTGCCTTTTTTGAGGAGCAGGAGTGAAGACATTTTTGAGGAGTGGTCAAACCTTGTTTTTGTCTGCTGTGTTAATTGTTTCAATTGTTAATTGTGTTATGTTGTTTAGTAAAGATGACGTAGAAGTCACCCGAGTCTCTGATCTCTTTACTGGAGCTGGTATAACTTAGTGTACAAAGCACATTCAGCTTGTCAGTATATCTATATGGTATAGTCTGTCTCCATTCTCATGAGGAAAGTAAACAGCATTATAAGTCAGGATAGGTAGTAACTGTATATATATGCTCAATGGAATAATATAATTACAAAGTTATAACATTTATCAACACAATTTTAACAGTACATGACTTACATAACAAGTCTGTTGTTCACTGCAACAATATCAGTAGCTTGTCTCAAATATAGCATGAAGCAAAAAGTGTTACAACACGTGCTGGTACCACTTTATATAATATTTCTTAGGATCTTCAAAAATGAAATACGTTTGTATTCAACGTGTGCCTTGCGTAAACGTGTGTGTGTTTTTATTCAGTGACTGTCAGTGACTGACACGTATTCATTTTAGTCAAAAAACGACTTTATATCTGAGGAATGACTTTGATTTGATGGCCTGCACATGCGTAGTTCGGTGTGAGGCGATCGTTAGATCCGATGACGTTTCTGTGCATGAGTTTAGCTAGCCAACGTCGCCATGACATATCCTACAAGTCTGAAA
>NW_019956278.1:0-1226 GCF_002910315.2 Salvelinus sp. IW2-2015
ATAACCTGAATTATTTCAGTGAATAAGACCCACCAATATAAAGGGGCATTCGTCACAACAAAACTGTGCAGAACACTATTCAAACCCCTCCAAATAATAGTAGACATACTAAATACTATTTCATTGTAAGATAACACATGAGTAGAGTTAAAGTATGAAAGTTCAGAATCTCACCAGTAGAGGGTGCAGTAGCATGGACAGTCACATGCGGTGGATCCTTGATCACTGAGACCACAGTCTGCAGGCCAACGGGCTGGATGACAATGGTCCTGGTTTTGAGAAGAGGGGCCAAGGGTTGGGTGAGGAGGACAGAGGGGGGAAGTTTGGGCTGAATGGACACCCTCTGGTTTGGGTGGGCGGGTCGCTTGGCTGGTGGGAAAAGAGTAAGAGAATAAGTAAGTGTTTTTGTATATATATTTTTTTAACCTATATTTAACTAGGCAAGTCAGTTAAGAACAAATTCTTATTTACAATGTCAGCCTACCCCCACCAAACCCGGACGACGCTGGGCCAATTGTGCGCCGCCCTATGGGACTCCCAATCACAGCCGGATGTGATTCAGCCTGGATTTGAACCAGGGACTGTAGTGTCGCCTCTTGCACTGAGATGCAGTGCCTTAGACCGCTGTGCCACTCGGGAGCCCCCTGGTTAATACAGGGGTGAACTATGATACAACTAAACAGACACGTTCAATTATTTTTTGGAAGATATCCACCATATTGTGACATGTACATCAAAGAGACGTTTCACCTCTGGGAGATGGGCTGACTCGCTTGTGTATTTTCTTTTCAGGAGACAACATAGTCGGTAAAGGCTGCATAGACACATCATCTTCCTGCTGGTACGCATAGGCATGCACAAGACAGAAGTTAGTGAGAGTAGTCAGTACTTAGCCTACTATTTACGCATAGGGGYAGAGTGTTGAGCGAATTGAAATCTTACTTTCAGGGATAGTGGTGACAGTGAGGAGGTATCACTAACCGCAGATCCAGATGATAGGGAGGACCCAGGCACTCCTACATCTGCCAACGAAACAATTAGAACTCAATTCAATTGACAAACAGGGGCATCACATTGCCGATCCTCTTTCACTTCCTGTGTGATTGACCTTACAACACAGTTTGGGGGCCTCACAGGTGCAGCCTTCCCACGCCCAAGACAGCCACCTAATGTCTACTGACTAGGGCAGGGATGGGCCCTTTTGTAGGCTCATGGATCAATTCCTC
>NW_019956279.1:0-1225 GCF_002910315.2 Salvelinus sp. IW2-2015
GTTTCCTCCGACACATTGGTGCGGCTGGCTTCCGGGTTGGAGGCGCGCTGTGTTAAGAAGCAGTGCGGCTTGGTTTGGTTGTGCTTCGGAGGACGCATGGCTTTCGACCTTCGTCTCTCCCGAGCCCGTACGAGAGTTGTAGCGATGAGACAAGATAGTAATTACTAGCGATTGGATACCACGAAAATTGGGGAGAAAATGGGATACATTTTTTTTTTTTAAGTAAAAAAAAAAAAAAGTGTTGGGCCAGTAACTGAAAGGTTGCTAGATTGAATCCCCGAGCTGACAAGGTAAAAATCTGTCATTTTGCCCCTGAACAAGGCAGATAACCCACTATTCCTAGGCCGTCATTGTAAATAAGAATTTGTTCTTAACTGACTTGCCTAGTTAAAAAAAAAATGATGATTTAGTTGTGGACACTACAGCACTGCACTCCTGCTCTTGGTCCTCACACCTGTGTGTTTTATCCAAGTCATATCCAAGACTTTTCTCTCTGCTACCGCATGGCAAGAGGTACCAATGCACCAAATCTGGATACAACAGGACCCGGAACAGCTTTTACCCCCATGTCATAAGCATGCTAATTAGTTAGTTATATAGTTAACTAAATAGCTACCTTTTTTTACGCAGGCTGCTGCTACTGTTTATAATCTATCCTGTTGCCTAGTCACTTTATTCCTAGTTGTATGTACACATTTACCTCAATTAACTCGTACCCCTGCACATCGACTCAGTACTGGTACCCTGTGTATATAGCCAAGTAATCGTTACTCATTGTGTATTTATTATTATATATATATATATATATATTATTGTGTTATTTTTTTTACTATCCCTACCACCCCTTCCCTGATTGGAGTAAACTAATGAACAACAACACTTAGGCTTCTACTTCCAGCTTATAAACTCAGCAAAAAAAGAAACATCCCTTTTTCAGGACCCTGTCTTTCAAAAATAAATCGTAAAAGTCCAAATAACTTCACAGATCTTCATTGTAAAGGGTTGAAACTAGAGGTCGACCGATTATGATTTTTCAAGGACCCAAAAAAAAGCAGATGCTGATTAATCGGAAGTTTTTATATATATATTTGTAATAATGACAATTACAACAATACTGAATGAACACTTATTTTTTACTTAATATAATACATCAATAAAATCAATTTAGTCTCAAATAAATAATGAAACATGTTCAATTTGGTTTAAATAATGCAAAAACAAAGTG
>NW_019956280.1:0-1225 GCF_002910315.2 Salvelinus sp. IW2-2015
TTTTGAGCCTTTAATCAAACCCACAAATGCTGATGCTTCAGATACTCAACTAGTCTAAAGAAGGCCAGTTTTATTGCTTCTTTAATCAGACCAACAGTTTTCAGCTGCGCTAACATCATTGCAAAAGGGTTTTCTAATGATCAATTAGCCTTTTAAATGTATAAACTTGGATTAACTAACACAACGTGCCATTGGAACACAGGAGTGATGGTTGCTGATAATGGGCCTCTGTATGCCTATGTAGATATTCCATAAAAAATCTGCCATTTTCAGCTAAAATAGTAATTTACAACATTAACAATATCTACACTGTATTTCTGATCAATTTGATGTTATTTTAATGGACAAAAAATGTGCTTTCAAAAACAAGGACACTTCTAAGTGACCACAAACTTTTGAATGGTAGTGTACTTTAAGTTAACAGCGCTCACTGTTGCCCCTAGTGGCTGGTTTCCATGTCATCTCCCAATGTCCTCAGACATGGATGGACGTCAAATACAGCCGGGTGACCTGGCTGGATGCACTGGGCCATCTTCACCACCCGCTGGAGGGCCTTGCAGTCGTGGACGGAGCAATTCCCATAAAAGGCCATAATGCAACCGGTCAGGATGCTCTCGATTTTGCAGCAGTAGTATTTGTGGAGGACCCGGGGTGGCATACACGCACACACACACAAACACATTCACACCTGATGCCACACCTGCAAATTTCCCCCCATATTTTTACAATATCCTAAATAAACAGGCAGCGAGCATACATTCTCCTCTCTCTCTCCGACATAAAATATTAATTTGTGTGTGGCCGGGGTTGCGTGGCACGGCGTCGAGCCTGTGTGGGCACCCCTTTCTAGGTAAACAGGGGGGAGATTGCTATTGGCTCTCTGTTTGGTACACCCAGGCAGGCTGGAGAGCATGACAAATTCCTTTCCTAATTACCAGAGCCGCTTTGTGTGCTTTTATCTCTAGCAGTGGAGGAACCAATCCCATGCTCTCTCTCTCTTTCTCCCCCACCCCACCCCCCTTCCACTCAAGATTAGGGCCTCCCCTATCTTCTGCCTCCTTCGTCACCTCCATCCCAAAGGCTTGTCATGGGGGTGAGTTGTAAAGCAGGTAGCAGGTAAACTAGCTACCAGTCCGGAAGGAAGAGATGGTGGGGGTCTGTCTGGAATTTGGTGGTGGTGGTGGTCAAGGTGGTGGTGAAGGTGCTGGTGATGTTGGTGAAGGTG
>NW_019956281.1:0-1224 GCF_002910315.2 Salvelinus sp. IW2-2015
TTTGATTTGATTTGGAGGAAACCTGGCACCATCCTTACGGTGAAACATGGTGGTGGTGCCATCATGCTGTGGGGAAGTTTTTCAAAGGCACGTACTGGGAGACGAGTCAGGATCGAGGGAAAGATGAACGGAGCAGAGTACAGAGAGATCCTTGATGAAAACCTGCTCCAGAGCGCTCAGGACCTCCGATTGGGGTGAAGTGTCACTTTCCAATGGGACAATGACCCTAAGCACACAGCCAAGACAACGCAGGAGTGCCTTCGGGACAAGTTTCTGAATGTCCTTGAGTGGCCCAGCCAGAGCCCGGACTTGAACCAGATCGAACATCTCTGGAGAGACCTGAAAATAACTATGCAGCAATGCTCCCTATCCAACCTGACAGAGCTTGAGAGGATCTGCTGAGAAGAATGGGAGAAACTCCCCAAATACAGGTGTGGCAAGCTTGTCGTGTCATACTCAAGACGACTCGAGGCTGTAATCGCTGCCAAAYGTGCTTCAACAAAGTACTGAGTAAAGGGTCTGAATACTTATGTAAATGCTATATTTAATTTGTACATTTTGAATAAATGTGCAAACATTTATAAAAACCTGTTTTTGCTTTTTTATTATGGGGTATTGTGTGTAGATTGAGGGGAAATACAATTTAATAAATGTTAAGACTAATGCTGGCCCATGTTGACAGCAATGCTTCCCACAGTTGTGTCAAGTTGGCTGGATGTCCTTTGGGTGGTGGATCATTCTTTATACACACAGGGAATCTGTTGAGCGTGAAAAACCAGTGCGCCTGGCACCTACTACCATACCCCGTTCAAAGGCACTTACATTTTTTTGTCTTGACCATGCTCCCTCTAAATGGCACACATACACAAACCATGTCTCAATTGGCTCAAGGCTTAAAAATCTTTCTTTAAATTGTCCCCTCCCCTTCATCTACGCTGATTGAAGTGGATTTAACAAGTGACATCAGTAAGGATTCATAGCTTTCATCTGGTCAGTCTGTCATGGAAAGAGCTGGTGTTCWTAATGTTTTGTATACTTAGTGTATATTTATATTCCAGACTCTGAAATATCTCTTTCTGAAATTGCTCGTTCTGATTTCTTAATTGTTGGATTATGTATGTATTGTTTTGTATTAATGGATTATTGGAGCTAGAAACAAAAGTATTTTTAGTGCACCGGCAATAACATCTGTGTACGTGACCAATAAACTTTGATTTGATTTGG
>NW_019956282.1:0-1224 GCF_002910315.2 Salvelinus sp. IW2-2015
CTTGAATTATAAAGATGAACCAACATGCATGAAGTATCTACCTTGGTTTTTTGTGTATGTGCATGGGAAAAAAAACTATTTTGATAATGGTTTTCATACACAATACTTGTTCCATATGTAGAGGCCTCTGGGATATTCATTGAAGAGGTAGGGAGGAGGATGGTACAT
This sequence comes from Salvelinus sp. IW2-2015, assembly GCF_002910315.2. NCBI lineage: Eukaryota > Metazoa > Chordata > Actinopteri > Salmoniformes > Salmonidae > Salvelinus > Salvelinus sp. IW2-2015. The sequence continues at coordinate 169 of NW_019956282.1, forward strand.
GTTCTGCTACTCCATCGGGATTGACGTACTTTGTATGATCTGTTGTATAACCTGAGACTGCAGGCTCTTCTTAGGGAGTTTTTCTAGCCACGTGCTTCTACACCGGCATTGCTTGCTGTTTGGGGTTTTAGGCCGGGTTTCTGTACAGCACTTTGATATATCAGCTGATGTAAGAAGGGCTATATATATATAAATGTGATTTGATTTGCAGACACAGACACAAAAGTGATCAGTGCAGTCATCTGCATCCAATACAGCTATCCTTCAACATATTCTTATAGCCTTCTTATAGCCTTCAACATATTCTTATAGCAGACATATTCTGACCTCTTTGTCGATTGATATCCATTGAATTGTGTCCATTTTCTGTTTTCTATTTGCACCAATATGAAAAGATAAATGGTATGATCATAAACCAATTAAATTGAGGAGATCTTTACATTTTTTTCAGTTAAGGGCCTTCACTTCCTGTCCTTTCAAATTCAAATCCTAATGTTTCAGATGAGCAGTTAGGTTCCTGCAAGAACCCCCCACCATAAGGAGGTTCCACGATGAACCCCATCTCCTATGGAGGTTCTTGGAGGAACCTTTTGGGGAAGGGGGGGGGGGCAATTTTCAATGCCAGGAACCCTAAGGTTCTTTGAAGAACTTTGAGGATCTAAGAAGAACCGTTGTTGAACCCCACATGTTTAGAGTGAATCCACACACTTAGGCTACTGATGGATTCAAGACACGGTTGTTTTTATTGATCTCAGATTGCTAGTTTGTCAGTGTCAAAGTAGCCTGACATTTCGATCATTTGTTCAGTATTAAAAGAAGATTCTGACAAAGTCTCCAGTCATGTAAAATGACATAGAATTGCATTAAATGCTTTTATAAAAGGCCCCAAAACATTCTCGGACCCTAGGCTACAAAAAAAAATGTCACCATGTTTACAACTTCTATAAGTGCCTCTAGTCTACTGATCTATGCCACCACGCAAATGAAATGATAGACCTTTACTGCTTTATTATAAATGTGTTTTTTACCTCAGAGTTCCCCAAGTCACCCCCCTCT
>NW_019956283.1:0-1224 GCF_002910315.2 Salvelinus sp. IW2-2015
TTCCGCGATTTTCCATTGGTTGAAATCTGATAAGTGACAGGTCAGCTGACCCTGTTGTACCAGAAAGTGTAGCTGGTTCAGAGTACTGCAAGTTGGACCAGTTCTKGTGTTTTCCTTTGGCTTTTCCTGCTCGTCCAATGACGGTTGCTGTGTGTGAAATACCACTTTCTCTGTCCATGTATTTAACAGTTTGTCCAGTTTTCAGATTGGAACAACCATGTTGTCTTAACACATGTGGCTGTTGTTGAACGTTTTCCTCATTTGAACCCTCAACAGTATTACCTGTGGCATGGTTGAAGGTSTCTGCTCCATTTCCTGTGTCAGTTTCAGTGTCCATATCATTGGATGCGACATCTGGTAGGTTTGTGTCTGTTAATGTGTCCTTTCTTCTCATTTTCAGTAGGAGGCTGATTCTCAGCAACAGCCCCTCCATCTTGTTGATAATTTACTTTCGCCTCCCGGGTGGCGCAGTGGTCTAAGGCTGTGCCACCAGAGATTCTGGGTTCGAGCCCAGGCTCTGCTGCAGCCGGCCGCAACCGGGAGGTCCATGGGGCGACGCACAATTGGCTCAGCGTCGTCCGGGTTAGGGAAGGTTTGGCCGGCAGGGATATCCTTGTCTCATCGCGCACTAGCGACTCATGTGGCGGGCCGGGAGCAGTGCACGCTGACCAGGTCGCCAGGTGTACAGTGTTTCCTCTGACACATTGGTGCAGCTGGCTTCCGGGTTGGATGCGCGTTGTGTCAAGAATCAGTGCGGCTTGGTTGGGTTGTGTTTCAGGGGACGCATGGCTCTCGACCTTCACCTCTCCCGAGTCCGTACGGGAGTTGCAGCAATGAGAAAAGACCGCAACTACTACCAATTGTACACCACGAAATTGGGGAGAAAAAGGGGTAAAAAAAATAAATAATAATAATTAAAAAATATATATAATTTACTTTCCTCAATCTGGAGTGATGCACCTTAAATATTGTGCCTCACAAATATCACCACACCATCTTGACCAATGACTACTCCCGGTCCTTTCCACTCCTGACAGTCAACTCGTTTGTAGTACACTTTGCTTCCAGTCTCGTACTTCTCATCGGTGGGTCGAAGCTGTTTCCGCAAAGCCCTGTGAATTTTCCCTGAACACTCTGCTTCAGTGAACGCTTTTCTCGCTGCATGTAGTGCTGAAAGGTGCTGTCCCACCCCCATTGCACTCACACTGGTCCCTTCTAGTGCTG
>NW_019956284.1:0-1224 GCF_002910315.2 Salvelinus sp. IW2-2015
AGGTGCTGTATGTTCTGAGGTGCTGTACGTTCTGAGGTGCTGTACGTTCTGAGGTACTGTATGTTCTGAGGTATTGTATGTTCTGAGGTCAAATCAAATCAAATTTTATTGGTCACATACACATGGTTAGCAGATGTTGGCAGAGATAGAAGCTGTTTTTAAATCTCTCTGTCCCAGCTTTGATGCACCTGTACTGACCTCGCCTTCTGGATGGAAGTGGGGTGAACAGGTAGTGGCTCGGGTGGTTATTGTCATTGATGATCTTTTTGGCCTTCCTGTGACATCGGGTGTTGTAGGTGTCCTGGAGGGCAGGTAGTTTGCCCCTGGTGATGCATTGTGCAGACCTCACCACCCTCTGGAGAGCTCTGCGGTTGTGGGCGGTGCAGTTGCTGTACCAAGCGGTGATACAGCCCGACAGGATGCTCTCAGTTGTGCACCTGTAAAAGTTAGTGAGGGTTTTCGGTGCCAAGCCACATTTTTTCAGCCTCCTGAGGTTGAAGAGGCGCTGTAGCAGTGGTCGAGTGTGTTACTCGCTCGTGTACTGCAATCTATATGCTGATAGAATTTAGGTAGCCTTGTTCTCAGATTAGCTTTGTTAAGTTCCCCAGCTACAATAAATGCAGCCTCGGGATATATGGTTTACAGATTGCATAAAGTCCAGTTCCTTGATGGCCGTCTTGGTATCCGCTTGTGGGGGGATATACACGGCTATGACGAAAACCAAGGAGAGTTGTCTTGGAGATAATACGGTCGGCATTTGATTGTGAAGAATTCTATTACAATTACGCCATGAGTCGTTAATCATGAAACATACACCCCCGCCCTTCTTCTTACCAGAGAGATGTTTGTTCCTGTCGGCACGATGCACTGAAAATCCCGTTGGCTGTACGGACTCCGACAGCATGTCCCTAGCTGGCCATGCCTCCATGAAACAGAGTATGTTACAATCCCGGATATCTCTTCGGAAAGCAACTCTTGCCCTAATTTCATCGACTTTGTTAACTAGGGACTGGACATTAGCGAGTAATATACTTGGAAGCGTAGGGTGGTGTGCACGCATCCGAAGCCTCACTAGATGACCGCTCCGGCACCCTCCCCTCCAACGACGTTGTTTTGGGTCAGCCTCTGGAATCAGTTCACATGCCATGGGAGGTGCAGACAAAGGATCCACTTTGGGAAAGTCATATTCCTGGTCGTAGTGCTGGTTGTGCTGGTAAGTTGACG
>NW_019956285.1:0-1224 GCF_002910315.2 Salvelinus sp. IW2-2015
GCACATCGCCCACCACTCCCGAGTATACTACTCGCCAATATCCAGTCTCTTGACAACWAGGTAGATGAAATTCGAGCAAGGGTTGCCTTCCAGAGAGACATCAGCGATTGTAACATTCTCTGTTTCACGGAAAAATMTCTCTCTCGGGATATGTTGTCGGAATCAGTTCAGTCACCGGGCTTCTCCATGCGTCGCGCCGACAGAGATGAACACCTCTCTGGGAAGAGGAAGGGCGGGGGTGTATGCTTCATGATTAACAACGCATGGTGTAATCATAACAACATACAGGATCTCAAGTACTTCTGTTCACCCGACCTAGAATTCCTTACTATCAAATGCCGGCCATATTATCTCCCAAGAGCATTCTCGTCAGTTATCATCACAGCTGTGTACATTCCCCCTCAAGCAGACACCAATACGGCATTCAAAGAACTTCACTGGACTCTATGTAAACTGGAAACCATATATCCTGAGGCTGCATTTATTGTAGCTGGGGGTTTTAACAAAGCAAATTTGAGAACAAGGCTACSTAAATTCTATCAGCATATTGATTGCACTACGCGCGGGTGTAATACACTCAATCACTGCTCCTCRAACTTCTGTGATGCATACCAAAGCCTTCCCCRGCTTTCCCTTCGGCAAATCCGACCACGACTCTATCTTGCTCCTACCGTCTTATAGGCAGAAACTCAAACWGGATGTACCAGTGACTAGAACCATTCAACGCTGGTCCGACCAATCGGAATCCACACTTCAAGATTGTTTTGATCGCACGCACTGGGATATGTTCCGGTCAGCCTCAGATAACAACATCGATCTATACGCTGACTCGGAGAGCATACGCTGACATAAAGAAGTGCATTGGAGATGATGGACCCACTGTGACTATTAAAACCTACCCTAACCAGAAACTGTGGATGGATGGCAACATTCACGGCAAAGCTGAAAGCACAAACCATGGCTGAATATGAAAAGTGTAGTTATTCCCTCCGCAAGGCAATCAAACAAGCAAAATGTCGCTACAGGGACAAGGTGGAGTCGCAATTCGTAGACTCAGACACGAGCCGTATGTGGCAGGGTCTACAGGAAATCACGGACTACAAAAAGAAAAGCAGCCATGTCACGGACACCAACATCACGTTTCCAGACAAACTAAACACCTTCTTTGCTTTGAGGATAATACAGTGCCACCGTCGCGGGCCGCTAACAAGGACTGTGCCCCCC
>NW_019956286.1:0-1224 GCF_002910315.2 Salvelinus sp. IW2-2015
GCCATCAGACTGTTAAACAGCCACCACTAACATTGTGTTGCTGCTGCCAACATACTGACTCAAATCTCTAGCCACTTTAATAATTAAATATTGGATGTAATACATGTATCACTAGTCACTTTAAACAATGACACTTTATATAATGTTTACATATCCTACATTACTCATCTCATATGTATATACTGTACTCTATACCATCTACTGCATCTTGCCATCTTTATGTAATACATGTATCACTAGTCACTTTAAACAATGCCACTTTATATAATGTTTACATACCCTACATTCCTCATCTCATATGTATATACTGTACTCTATACCATCTACTGCATCTTGCCATCTTGATGTAATACATGTATCACTAGTCACTTTAAACAATGCCACTTTATATAATGTTTTCATACCCTACATTCCTCATCTCATATGTATATACTGTACTCTATACCATCTACTGCATCTTGACTATGCCGTTCAGCCATCACTCATCCATATATTTATATGTACATATTCTTATTCATTCCTTTACACTTGTGTGTGTATAAGGTAGCTGTTGTGATATTGTTTGATTACTTGTTAGATATTACTGCATGGTCGGAACTAGAAGCACAAGCATTTCACTACACTCGCATTAACATCTGCTAATCATGTGTATGTGACCAATAAKATTMMATTTGGATTTGATTTGATTGAAGTGGATGTAACAAGTGACATCAATAAGGGATCATAGCTTTCACCTCGATTCACCTGGTCAGTCTGTCATGGAATAGCAGGTGTTCTTAATGTTTTGTACACTCAGTGAATAAGTAGGGTTGGTGGTGAGACATTTCATCATTCTACCAATTTCCCCAATACCAGTTTTAGTACTTTCGTTCCTTCATGTATCACACCTTTGCTATTAGGGTTGTGATTCATGCTGAAACAGCAGCTTGTTGTTGGATTATTACTCTGACTTGCCTCCAGAGTTGTTGCACACAGCTCACAACATGAACCATCTGACTCTAATGTAGTGCACTACTTTTATCATGACTCAGGATATGACCCAGCTGCAGACACAGGAGGCAGATAGTTTGGTTCTCAGAATAGTTATTATAACAAAGGGGCAGTCAAAGGGCAGGCAGAGGTTCGTAACCCAAGGCAGAGTCAATCAGGGACAGAATGGCAGGCAGGGTCAGGCAGGGACAGAATGTCAGGCAGGGTCAGGCAGGGTCAGGCAGGGACAGAATG
>NW_019956287.1:0-1224 GCF_002910315.2 Salvelinus sp. IW2-2015
AAAATAAATACTTGCCACCGCAGTCCACAACACAAATGCCATTTTATGCATTTAGGCTGAAGGAATCCTTCCAATGCCATAGCCAACAATGAAGAAATCCAATACAAATATTCCGTATAATGGATCCTCAGATACCGCCAACAAACAGAAGAGTAATATTCAACGTAATTTTTCAATACAGCCTATTTTCGTGTCCCTTTTGTTTATCGGTAACATGTATGGATCAGAGCGATGGTGTCTCTGTCTCGCCCCGCCTCGTATGAAGCGCAGTCTCCCCCTCGCCTCTGTTTGAGCGCAGTGATAGGGGAGGGGACTCTACTGACTGACAACACTGGACAGAAATGATTTCACTGATCAACAGCGGCCCTCAGAGTCCAACATATTCACATCAAAAACCTTTCGGAAATAATTTAACACAGTACAGGATGATTTCCTTTCCAAACTGATCCATATACAAACCACTAGCTAAACACTTCACTTTCTGCAATCTAAATAAATTAACGTTCATAACTACAATTAAATGACAATTTTATAGCCTACTAAAGAATACCACTATCCCATCAAACTCAGACTGGATCGTGTATAACAATTACTCCATGGGATAGTCTTCCAAACCATGCCTCAACATTACAAACCAATACCTATGCATGTTGAAAGTAATATGCTCAGTAAAGGCTAAAACTTATAGCGACATTTGGTCAATAGACAGCGGTAAGAACCAGGGATAAAACACAGTGTGAGAGAGCGAAGCAGCCCTCTGCTCCTATAAAGACAGAAGTGTCGCTGTCCACACAGGTTGGTGCTGAAGCAACATTGCAGCACTACAGAGTTACAAATAAATCACAAGCACTAACGCTCAGTTCGAAATAGGCTACATTTCTAAAAACACAGCACACATACAACACGAAACTAAAACATTTTATAGGTTACTAAAACAATACTTAATCATTGATTTACTGCTATAAAATAGAGAAGAGAGAGAACCCAACTTCTGAGATACCGATCAAAAAGAGTAAGGAACCAGGGTAAAACAGTTGAGAAAAAGTTATACAAACAAACATATTGTAAATATGTACTCCAAGAAAATGAGCTACGTTATTTAAACTCCAATAAACTCACCTCAAGTGGGGAGTCTGGTTCATCCAGGATGTTATTTTCGCTCTGCATCCGCTGCATCGTCCCTGTAGAACTGGGGTCCATTATCAGTACGTTCTGACTACAGGG
>NW_019956288.1:0-1224 GCF_002910315.2 Salvelinus sp. IW2-2015
GTCTGTCTGTCTGTCTGTCTGTCTGTCTGTCTGTCTGTCTGTCTGTCTGTCTGTCTGTCTGTCTGTCTGTCTGTCTGTCTGTCTGTCTGTCATATGGGAAGTGTGGCTGCCTGGCGGTCTGTGTATGGGTTCAATATGGCAGGGGGATGGAGGGACAAGAGGGAGAGAAGGGAGGAGAGAAGGCAGAAGGGGAGGGGCTTGTCCAGACCCCAATGATGTCACATTCTGGCACTGGACTTGGCTCACAGCCGAGACTGGACCGTCGGAGCCAGCTTTGGTTAGGGGAGAGAGACAAAGAATAACGGGAAGCTGTTATGCACCAGCAAAAGCCCTAGAGAAAAAAAAGTTTGAGGAGGAAAACAATTGTATCTTGAAAGCACAGGAACAAAAATAGCAAGGGCGAGCGACCAGGGACGGCAATGTGCATTGTTCCAACTTATAGAGTAAGCTGGAGATAGTGATGGAGAAAGTAAGAAGAAGAATCGAGGACAGTTCTTTTATAAAGACCTTTGAGTTTTGGTTAAACGTGAAAGTATTGTTATTTCCCAACTGATTTGCATGCGTAAATCCTTTCGACTCGTACAGTATATTAGTCACAGACACATCCTTGACTCTGTTGACTCAAACTGAGTGAATAGTGAATAAGTTGTCCATACCAGACTGGTACACTGTCAGATAACAGGAAAAATGAGTCATACATTTACTGTATACTGTGTGATTTGCTAGAACACTCATGGAATAACAATAGGATTCTCAACCCCAAACTATTTCCAACCAGGGTAACAACTCATCTAAGACCCTACTATGTTTCATTGAAAGGGAAGTGTAAAGTCTAGTTGTCAGCAAAGTACAAAGTCTAAACTATGGCCCCTTCACTTGTTGAGGACAATTTATATCATGAACGGCAGAAGAAGAAAACATGCATCTCTCAGCTGACTGGTTATTGAGTAATCCTGCTCCTTCAGGGTATTTCAGGAGGCATTCTCTGAGTTTCGATGATAAACATATACTGACACTACTTAAAAGACTAGGCAAGCGACGTACTTTAATGCTCTGTGCTGATAGACAGTGGCAAGGGACACGGATAATGTAATCAGTTAGACTGTTTGCCTGCAGCTCGTTCTGACTCCTTGTCTGTAATTCACGCACGCGAACACACACACTCCCCCACCATCCTGTGTGTGTTGTGTGTGTGTGTGTGTGTGTGTGTGTGGTGTGTGTGTA
>NW_019956289.1:0-1223 GCF_002910315.2 Salvelinus sp. IW2-2015
AAATATCTCTCTAAGGTCTGCAACGACTGACATGACAACAGGAAAACTGATGATGCACGACCCAATTTAGAAATTGTACTTTATGCATTCTACTATTACAACTTTCAAGAGTAAGTTGGACTGAATTCCTTTAAAAGGTTATCCCCTGCCGACCCCTCACCCACCCCACAGTTTGGGAACCACAGGGCTAGCCTGATAGGCCTATCTGCAATGTGTAGGCTATAATTAAGCAATAAGGCACCTCGGGGGTGTGTTATATGGCCAATATACCACTGCTAAGGGCTATTCTTATGCACAACGCAATGTGCAGTGCCTGGACACAGCTCTTAGCCGTGGTATATTGCTCATATATCACAAACCCCYGAGGTGTCTTATTGCTATTATAAACTGGTTACCAATGTAATTAGAGCAGTAAAAAGAACTGTTTTGTCATACCCGTGGTATATGGTCTGCAGGAAGAGGTGGAAGGYGAAAGAGTGTTAGAAAGAGAGAGAGAATTTGAAAACAAATCACATTTTGATAAACTCCCGTATCTACTGGGTGAAATACCACAGTGTGACATCACAGCAGCAAGATTTGTGACCTGTTGCCACAAGAAAAGGGCAACCAGTGAAGAACAAACACCACTGTAAATACAACCTATATTTATTTATTTTCCCTTTTGTAGTTTAACTATTTGCACATCGTTACAACACGGTATATAGACATAATGTAATGTTTAATGTTTACTGTTAATTTTTTATTGTTTATTTCACTTTAGTTGATTATCCATTTCACTTGCTTTGGCAATGTAAACATATGTTTCCCAGGCCAATAAAGCCCTTTGAATTGAATTGAGAGCAACTTCAGTAGCATTCAGCACTGGATAGCGACCTCTGAACGAAACCAAGCTGCTTTCAGAGAAGCCATCAGTTACACTAGTCCACACTGCACTGAGTACTGCCTACCATAAAAATGTATTGATATTGTAATGAACCGTCTCTTACTATCACCGAGTGCTGCTGTTGGTGACGTCGTTAAAGTTGGGAACCGCGGGCACAAGTAGCTATGGTTTGTTGGTAGTCTATAATATTGAGTGTGTGTGAGAGAGGGAGAGATAGAGAGACGGAGAGAGACAGAGAGAGAGAGGGAGGGAGACAGAGAGAGAGAGAGAGAGAGAGAGACAGAGAGACAGACAGAGAGAGAGAGAGGGAGAGAGAGACAGAGAGAGAGAGAGAGACAGA
>NW_019956290.1:0-1223 GCF_002910315.2 Salvelinus sp. IW2-2015
CAAATTATGAAAGACAAGCATTGTAATTTAGAATTCCGTAAAGTCAGTGTGGAAGAGGTGAAAAAATTATTGTTGTCTATCAACAATGACAAGCCACCGGGGTCTGACAATCTAGATGGAAAATGACTGAGGATAATAGCGGACTATATTGCCACTCCTATTTTCCGTAACTTTAATTTAAGCCTACTACCAACCACCAATCTCCAACAGGGCCCTTTACCTGTATCACTAGACACTTTCATAGTGAGCTACAGGTAGGAATCAGCAACGAATCCCAATAATGAGCCACCTATGGGAGGGGTAACCCTTTGTGGACAAATCTCTCAACGTATTACTATTACCCTGGGGAGATTGATATACCCCTTGAACACTGGCTCCGACCCTCGTCAGATGAGTCAAGGCTTGCAAACTATTACAGACTACAAAGGGAAGCACAGCCGATAGCTGCCTAGTGACACGAGCCTACCAGACGAGCTAAATTACTTCTATGCTCGCTTCGAGGAAAGTAACACTGAAACATGCATGACAGCATCAGCTGTTCCCGGACGACTTTGTGATCACGCTCTCCGCAGCCGATGTGAGTAAGACCTTTAAACAGGTTAACATTCACAAGGCCACAGGGCCAAACGGATGACTAGGACATGTACTCCAAGCATGCGCTGACCAACTGGCAAGGGTCTTTACTGACATTTTCATCTCCTGTCTGAGTCTATAATACCAAGATGTTTCAAGCAGACCACCATAGTCCCTGTGCCCAAGAACACTAAGGTAACCTGCCTAAATGACTACCGACCCGTAGCACTCACATCTGTAGCCATGAAGTGCTTTGAAAGGATGGCCGTGGCTCACATCAACACCATTATCCCAGAAAACATAGACCCACTCCAATTTGCATACCGCCCCAACAGATCCACAGATGATGCAATCTCTATTGCACTCCACACTGCACTTTCCCACCTGGACAAAAGGAACACCCATGTGAGAATGCTATTCATCGACTACAGCTCAGCGTTCAACACCATAGTACCGTCAAAGCTCATCACTAAGCTAAGGACCCTGGGACTAAACCCTGAGCACGCCCCCATTCTCAAAGGGGTTGTAGTGGAGCAGTTGAAAGTTTCAAGTTCCTTGGTATCCACATCCTTGGTGTCCACATTATAGGCTTAGTTAACTGGTGAACTGTTGAAATCATGGAAACATAATGACGATTCTAATTCTAGATT
>NW_019956291.1:0-1223 GCF_002910315.2 Salvelinus sp. IW2-2015
ACAGAGGAACTCTGGAGCTCTGCCAGAGTGACCATAGGGTTCTTGGTCACCTCCCTGACCAAGGCCCTTCTCCCCCGATTGCTCAGTTTGGCCAGGCAGCCGACTCTAGGAAGAGTCTTGGTTGTTCCAAACTTCTCCCATTTAAGAATTATGGAGGCCACTGTGTTCTTGGGGACCTTCAATGCTGCATAATTGCTTTGGTACCCTTCCCCAGATCTGTGCCTTGACATAATCCTGTCTCGGAGCTCTACGGACAATTCCTTAGACCTCGTGGCTTGGTTTTTGCTCTGACATGACTTTATATAGACAGGTCTGAATACTTATGTAAATGAGGTATTTCTGTTTTTTATTTGTACTAAATCATCAAAAATGTATTTCGCTTTGTCTTTATGGGGTATTGTGTGTAGATTGAGGGAAATAAATAAGACTGTAATGTAACAAAATGTGGAAAAGTCAAGGGGTCGGAATACTTTCCAAATGCACTGTACATCAAAATTAGTAGGACACTACTACAATATATCAGTTCAATTGATACAGTTGACAAGGCACGCCTCAAAATATGTTAATGTGTTACTGATTCTTTCTCCTCCCACAATGTTTCCACAATGCACTATCATTTACAGAATGATGCAGTAAATATATAGCAAAAAAGCAATACAGTACTTTATTGTTAAGTTGTATTGTAATAAAATTACACCAATTGCTAACAGTGAATATGTAATTATATATTACAGCATACCAATAAATATTTTGTGTTTTATATCACTTGTTCTTGTAGAGGCCTTAACAAAGGCTTCTAAACTGTCATGACTACTAGCAGGGCCGGATTAAGGGCAAAACAGAGCAAAAGGACATGGCTAAACACTCAATCATTAAAGATTTGAGACTTGCTTCCACTCTGATGTGTTCCCTATGTACATTTAATTGTTAGGGAACTACTACCGCATATCACTTAAATTGGTACAGCAAGGCATGCCTCAAAATGTGTTAATAAGCCACAACAATAGCATGCAGCCACCAAAGGTTTTTGGCACTCCATAGTTACAGTATAGTACTGTATTCTGTGGGGGCAGTACTGAAATACAGTAAATTACTGTAGATTTACAGGAAAAGGTTTTTAGATTTCAAAAATACAGTATGGTACTGTATTCTGTGGGGTGGTACTAAATTACTGGCAGCACAGTAGCCAGTAAGTTACTGTAGATTTACAGGACAAATATATA
>NW_019956292.1:0-1223 GCF_002910315.2 Salvelinus sp. IW2-2015
ACTGGTCACCATAGCAACACCCACCCGTAGCACATGCTCCAGCAGGTATATTGCACTGGTCATCCCCAAAGCCAACACTTCCTTAGGCCGCCTTTCCTTCCAGTTCTCTGCTGCCAGTGACTGGAACGAATTGCAAAAATCTCTGAAGCTGGAGTCTTATATCTCCCTCTCTAAATTCAAGCATCAGCTGTCAGAGCAGCTGTACACAGCCGATCTGTAAATAGCACATCCAACTACCTCATCCCCATATTATTACTTACCCTCTTGTTCTTTTGCACCCCTGTATCTCTACTTGTACATCAACATCTGCACATCTATCACTCCAGTATTAATGCTAAATTGTATTTATTTTCGCTTCTAGGGCCTACTTATTGCCTTCCTCCATACACTTCTACATTTGCACACACTGTACATATATTTTTCTATTTTTCTTTTCTTTTGTGTTACTGACTGTACGTTTGTTTATGTGTAACTCTGTGTTGTTGTTTTTGTCGCACTGCTTTGCTTTATCTTGGCCAGGTCGCAGCTGTAAATAAGAACGTGTTCTCAACTTGCCTACCTGGCTAAATAAAGGTGAAATATATATATTTTAAATAAATAAAAAACAAAGAGTACATACAGTGCATTTGGAAAGTATTCAGTCCCTTGACTTTTTCAATATGTTGTTACATTACAACCTTATTCTGAAATAGATTAAAATAGATAAAAATAAAAATTTCCCCTCATCAATCAACACACATTACCCCATAATGACAAAGCAAAAACAGGTTTTTAGAAATGTTATAAATGTATATAAAGACAAAATTTCAATATCACATTTACTTAAATATTCAGACCCTTTACTCAGTACTTTGTTGAAGCACCTTTGGCAGCGATTACAGCCTCGAGTCTTCTTGGGTATGACGCTACAAGCTTGGCTCACCTGCATCTGGGAAGTTTCTCCCGTTCTTCTCTGCAGATCCTCTCAAGCTCTGTCAGGTTGGATGAGGAGTGTTCCTGCACAGCTATTTACAGGTCTCTCCAGAGATTGGGTTCAAGTCCGGGCTCTGGCTGGGCCACTGAAAGACATTCAGAGACGCCCTGAAGCCACTCCTCCATTGTTTTGACTGTGTGCTTAGGGTCGTTGTCCTGTTGGAAGGTGAACCTTCGCCCCAGTCTGAGGTCCTGAGCACTCTGGAGCAGGTTTTCATCAATGATCTCTGTACTTTGCTCCGTTCATATTT
>NW_019956293.1:0-1223 GCF_002910315.2 Salvelinus sp. IW2-2015
CACACACACACACACACACACACACACACACACACACACACACACACACACACACACACACACACGCCTGGCTTTGCTTCTCTGTGTTATCTACTGTATAAAGGTATAAACTCTGCTCTAGTGGCAGATGTATAGACCATTTGTCTAAGTGTTGGAGTTAGCAAAGGTCCATTCCCAGTGTGTAATATCATGTGTGTTGTGTTCCCTCCCCAGGTCCAGTCACTGGTGTGGAGGTTCTCTCATACGAGAGGAGTGGGTCCTCACTGACAGACAATGCTTCTCCTCATGGTAACTGCACCTCTCTCTCTCTCTTCCTCTTTTGCTCTTTACCTTTCTTCCTCTGCCTCTTTCTCTTTACTATGCTTACATCCACCTGTCTCCACACAGTGTTCCAGACCTGAGTGAGTATCGTGTGTGGTTGGGTGTATCAGACCTTCGTGGCTTGGCTCCGAACAGCTCCTTCAGACAGGAAGTCTCCATCTCCCATGTGATCTGTGGTCCTGAGGGCTCCAACCTGGCCCTCATACGGCTGGCCCAGTGAGTGCCTGAAAAGAAATATACAAACTCTCCTGGTCGTATATCATACGTTTTCTAGTCTTGTATTCTTCAACAACAACAAAAATATTTCTCTCACTCAGGCCTGCCCTCCCTGCAGACAGTGTCCACACCATTCAGCTGCCGGTGGCTGGGTGCTCCATTGCTGATGGCTCCATGTGTAGCATGTATGGATGGGGCGAGACCAAAGGTACACACACATACCATCACATCCATCAGGATTATGTAATCTAGGAAAGGGACTGGTTACTCATTAGCTGTACTGATGTGTTGTTGTCATGACTATAATCTCCCCTCCTCTCACCTATCACTCAGGTACGGGTCATGAAGGTGTACTGAAGGTGGTCCATCTGCCCATGGTCAGTAATGAGAGGTGTAGTGAACAACACAGAGGGAACCTCCACATCACAGACACCAAGATTTGCGCTGGGGGGAGGAAGGACGAGGGGGTCTGTGAGGTAAGGAAGCTGGTGAACTGTGAATGAAATGTGCCTGAAACACTCCTGAACAGTTCTCTCTCATCAGGAGTTGACTGTATGTTTTTCCTAATGTATGCTTTATGTCTCTCCCCCTGTCAGAGGGACTATGGCGGCCCCTTGGTGTGCCAGGAAGGAGAGAGCAGGGTCATAGTGGGGGTCAGTGTCCATGGCAGAGGCTGTGCCCGTGCC
>NW_019956294.1:0-1222 GCF_002910315.2 Salvelinus sp. IW2-2015
AGAGTGGAGAAACCTACCGCGGCAGCCCCCACAGCCTGTAGAGTGGAGAAAGCGAGAGCCAACAACCAGGAATCAGGTACGTATTAACACTTTACGGGGCTGCCGGGCTAGGTTTTACTCCGGATTTACTCCGATTTGGAAAAAAATGGTCCGGGATCTGATCGGGAGCCTGTAGATCGGGCTAAAAACGTGTCCACGTTTAGCTGGTGTCTCTTTAAGTATGCTGTCTGCCTGAAGATCTTCCCACACTGAGAGAAGTGGTACAGGGCTTCGCTCCTGTGTGAGTTAACTGGTGTGCCCTCAGATGTGATGACTGACGGAAACTCTTCCCACATTGAGGGCAGTGGTAAGGCTTCTCTCCTGTGTGAGTTCGACAATGTTTTTTCAGGTATCTTGCCAGACTGAAGCTCTTCCCACATTGAGGGCAGTGGTAATTCTTCTCTCCTGTGTGAGTTAACTGGTGGGCCGTCACATTTGATGAATGACTGAAACTCTTTCCACATTGAAGGCAGTGGTAAGGCTTCTCTACTGTGTGAGTTAACTGGTGTGCCCTCAGGCTTCCTGTTTGACTGAAGCTCTTGTCACACTGGGAGCAGTGATAAGGCATCTTTCTTGTGTGAGTAAGCTGGTGTCTGTTTAAGGTCTGTAAAAGAGGAAAACTCATCCCACAAACAGAGCAGTGGTACGGCTTCTCTCCCGAGTGAGTTCTATGGTGTGTCTTCAGGTGTCCTGCCTGACTGAAGGTCTTCCCACACTGAGAGCAGTGGTACGGCTTCTCTCCTGTGTGAATTAGCTGGTGTGCCTTTAGAGCTCCTGCCCGACCAAAGCTCTTCCCACACTGAAAGCAGTGGTACGGCTTCTCTCCTGTGTGTATTCTCTTGTGTTCGTTTAGCTGTCCTTCCATACGGAAGCTCTTCCCACATTGGAAGCAGTGGAAAGGCTTCTCTCCTGTATGTATTCTCTGATGCCTCTTCAAATTGAACGAACAACTGAAAGTCTTCCTACACTGGGAGCAGTGGTACGACTTCTTTCCTGTGTGAGTAAGCTGGTGCGTCTTCAAGCTGCTTGGTGTCTGAAATCTCTTCCCACATTGACAACACGGGTACGTTTTCTTTCTCTTGAGGGTCTTTTTATGTGGTATGAGGTGAGTTGGACAAATTAAACTGCCTTTGCAATCTGAACAGCTGTGGGGCCTACAAGTGTGTCTTCTCAACTCCTCTGG
>NW_019956295.1:0-1222 GCF_002910315.2 Salvelinus sp. IW2-2015
TTAAGTTTGCTCCGGGATCGACGTAAGCCAATAGTCACACGGTTTGCAGCTAGCTAGCTGCGAAATCAAGGTGCAAATGTCCAGAGCCTGCGGCTGAAATCCGGTGATGAAGTAGAAAAAAAATCCGGTGATGTGGTAGAGAAAAAGCAGTCCTATATGCTCTGGGTTGATATCGCGCTTGCAGACTGGCAGGTATTGGCCCGAGCTGAAGCTGGCTGGTGTCCGAGTTAAGGGTGAAGACCGCAGCAGTGGCTAACTGACTACTAGCTGGTAGCTAGTTCTGGCTAGCTTCTGATTGGGGTTACGGTTCTAAAGTATAAAAAAATAGCAGGTCCGTACCACATCGGGTGAGGCGGGTTGCAGGAATGTAAATTCAGTTCCTAGATGGAAAGTGAAATTAAAATACATACGAAATGTATACGAAAAATACGAGGACTATTTACACGGGACAAGACAAACACACGTTCGACTGCTACGCCATCTTGGACATTAATGCTCTGGTTGGCTACTGCTAACACTTGGCACTCTAGTATCGACTGCTGGTTATCTAAGAGGACTGGCTCTAGCACTATTTTTCACCATACTGGCCAACTGAGCCCCCCGCCCCACCCACGTGGCAAAACCTAGTGGACCTCTCACAGTAACACCAACCGGAGTAACATGTACATTGTTATCACCAGCACTTGATATGTCTTTTCTCTCCTGTTCTGTAATCTCATACAACTGAGGTGTACGCAACATATTGTCCAAAGTTCACCTTGCCCTCAAATGTTCTAAACGTGTGATGACGATCGAGTTCTGTGTAGGGGTCCCCCGGCGATCTGCTGCAGCTGATCTGTTGATCCGGGTCACGGCACCAATCTGTGCCGGTATTCTTATGTACCACAGGAGAACCAAGAAATGAAGAGCGACACCACGGCTGTCTTTTAGGCTTTTATGTTGATCTGCTGCAATAGTATTGTGAAAAGACAGGACAGGAACACATCAGTCTCCAATGCACCATCTGACAAGTTGTTCTTTCTCTCTCAGAGTTTTCTCGGACTCACACAATCACATTCATATATATAAAGCCATAATGTATACTATAAAATAATAACCAGTCCTTAATACAACGAATGTATAATCTTAATTCTTAGACAATAGAACCATACCTGCAATAGTATTGTGAAAAGACAGGACAGGAACACATCAGTCTCCAATGCACCATCTGACAAGTTGTTCT
>NW_019956296.1:0-1222 GCF_002910315.2 Salvelinus sp. IW2-2015
GTTTGTGTTTGTGAACAGAGCCCTAGGACCAGCTTGCTTAGGGGACTCTTCTCCAAGTTCATCTCTCTGTAGGTGATGGCTTTGTTATGGAAGGTTTGGGAATCGCTTCCTTTTAGGTGGTTGTAGAATTTAACGGCTCTTTTCTGGATTTTGATAATTAGTGGGTATCGGCCTAATTCTGCTCTGCATGCATTATTTGGTGTTCTACGTTGTACACGGAGGATATTTTTGCAGAATTCTGCATTCTCTCTCTCTCTCCCCCTCTCTCTCTTTCTAGTGTCAGCCTGTGGACATGTCACAGAAATAACGTATTTGAAGTGATGGGCTCTCTTTGATGCCCAGGCATTTCCTAAGCATTCTAATGTCTGGAAAATGTCAGAGCTTTTGTACAGGAAATACTTCAAACCCATGTCCGAGACCACTTTAAACTAAAGCTTATGTTTTCCAATGAGATTGTGTGAAATGTTCACTGTCATTCAAACACACAAGAAGATTAGAGATCGAGGAAAATACTTCCAGAAAGACTCTACAGGATTGGGTTTACCTGTCTTTACCGTGGACATCCCTTCAGAAAATTTGCTTTCGTTGTTTAACTGCATGTAAACAGCTCAATTTGACCTTGACTTCGACCTGGTTCTGGAGTATGTGGTGTGTGTGGAGGTAGAGTAGATGGTCACCTTTTTTAAAGCCATGCTCTATAAGGCCGGATCCCATTCATCACCTTCTTTAATGGGTTTAACTGTAGGTTCATGCTGGAGTACCTGTCACGCCCTGGCCATAGAAAGGCTTTTATTCTCTATTTTGGTTAGGCCAGGGTGTGACTAGGTTGGGCATTCTAGTTTCTTTATTTCTATGTTTTCTGTTTCTATGTTTTGGCCAGGGATGGTTCTCAATCAGGGACAGCTGTCTATTGTTCTCTCTGATTGGGAATCATACTTAGGCAGCCTGTTTTTCCACCTTAGTTGTGGGTAGTTGTCTGTGTTAGTGGCCTGTATAGCCCTAGTCAGCTTCACGGTCGTTTTTTTGTTGTTGTTTCTTGTTTTTGTTGGAGACATTCATAATAACAATAATTGTACGCACACCACGCTGCACCTTGGTCCGGTCATTTCCACCCTGACGACGATCGTGACAGTACCTCCACATTCAACACATTCTTTAATGGGTTTATCTGTAGGTTCATGCTGGAGTACCTCCACATTCATCGCATTCTTTAATGGGTTTA
>NW_019956297.1:0-1221 GCF_002910315.2 Salvelinus sp. IW2-2015
GTGTGTGTGTGTTGATCCTAGGGAAGTGCCAGATGTAACCCCCCGAGTAGACCTGCTGCAGATTCTGTAGCGGCAGAGTACTCACACACAAACACACAGAGAGARAGASACACGCRCASRTCATTAGCAGTAACAGGCAAACACACTGCTCTCACGGTGGGGTAGAATATAATGCAACCCCAATGTTGGGCTGGTAATGACTGCTTGTGTCTGTGTGTGAATGTAGTCCAGCAGTCTGTTGACTAGTGTACCTGCCACCCTACTGTCTCTTGATTACTACACTGCCTCGACCTCCCTGTGGTTCACTCTCTCTCTCCACCACACACACACACCACAGGAACCAGACACTCAGAACCTTCACCACTTAGATCAGAATTTCAACAATGATATGTATTTAAGTCTAGAAGAAACACAAGTAGAAGCATCTGGCTGGGTCCCTCAAATACAATGGAATTGTGTTTTTTTTAAATGTTTTATAATGATGTTTGGGACTCTTTTTATCTTTCTTCATCTGTATTCCTTACTTGAGACTTTACTTGTTTTCCAGGGTGACTCAATGAGAACCAACATCCAACTGGATTCGGGGATGGCACGGCAGTCTCCTAATCCTACCTGAGCTGGATCGAAGAGGGTAATCAGACACGTTTACAAGACGGCTGGGATATTGCGTTTCTCAGCCTTGGCGGAGAACACCCTGGGATTTGATTCCACCACCTTGTATCTCCATGTTATATGTGAGTCACCTCTATACATTCATCTATTGTGTCAGGTCTATTCAATTCCAACCATTGAGGACTGAAGTACTTTTGGTTTTAAGTTTCTACTGCACCTGGTAAATAATTGGTCAGTTAGTGACGTCGGACATTGATCCTGGTAAATAATTGGTCAGTTACTGTGACGTTGGACATTGATTGGCCAGAGTGGTTGCTCACCTGGTGACCCAGGTCTGAATCAGTCCCTGATTGGAGGGAAAGTATAGAAAACAACAGTGCTGTGGTTCTCAAGRATCAYAATTAAATATMTCTGCCTCATATTTCTCTGTAAATGACCACCTTACTAAGTATACAGCAGTGTACAATGGAGCCAGTTAAAGGCAAAGTACCAGAATGCTTTCAACATAGTACAGCACTTTGATGCTCTCTCTCTCTCTTCATCTTGTAATGAACAAGCCAGCCGAATGTCAAGTAAATAATAGCGACAAATATAACATGCTTATGTCTA
>NW_019956298.1:0-1221 GCF_002910315.2 Salvelinus sp. IW2-2015
GAGAGGAACCAGGCTATGAGGGGTGGCCAGTCCTCTTCTGGCTGTGCCGGGTGGAGATTATAACAGAACATGGCCAAGATGTTCAAAATGTTCATAAGTGACAAGCATGGTCAAATAATAATCAGGAATAAATGTCAGTTGGCTTTTCATAGCCGATCATTAAGAGTTGAAAACAGCAGGTCTGGGACAGGTAGGGGTTCCATAACCGCAGGCAGAACAGTTGAAACTGGAATAGCAGCAAGGCCAGGTGGACTGGGGAGGGTGGACTGGGTGGACTGGGGATATTGTATTAACGTCATATTGGATGGAAACTTAACTGCCGAAGGCGGTTTCCTTCTTAAGTTACAGTATTTGGTTCATACAGTTTTTAATAACGTCACAAAATGAAAAGCAATATGGCATGATTATTCTTTAGATCCCCACTGACCATTCTTAACATTCCTATCTTAGAAATATTGTTCCAAAGTGCACTCTTTGCACATTAGAATTTGTGGGGCATCAACATGTCACACCCTGATCTGCTTCACCTGTCTTGTGCTTGTCTCCACCACCCTCCAGGTGTCACCCATTTTCCCAATTTCCCCTATGCATTTATACCTGTGTTTTCTGTTTGTCTGTTTCCAGTTCGTCTTGTCTCGTCAAGCCTACCAGCATTTTCCCCATACTCCTGTTTTTCTCTCTAGTCCCTGTTTTCTAGTTTTCCTGGTTTTGACCATTCTGCCTGACCTGACCCTGAGCCTGCCTGCCGTTCTGTACCTTGTGACACTGCCCTGGATTACTGACCTCTGCCTGCCCTGACCCTGAGCCTGCCTGCCGTTCTGTACCTTTTGGACATTGTTTTGGATTACTGACCTCTGCCTGCCCTTGACCTGTCGTTTGCCTGCCCCCTGTTTTTGTTATAAACTTTTGTTACTTTGCACTGTCTGCATCTGTGTCTTATCCTGAGGTCTGATAAAATGTCTCCGTAACAAAGATATTCCAAAATTGATACTAAAAAGCACGAGAGGGTTCTCTACTGCATAAGATTTACGATTGGCGTGAGGTGTCATAAAACCGGCCCATCCTTCTCTCCTCTCCTGTGGGAGAGAGGGGGTCTGGCTGTCAGCCATTTTCCAAGCTCATCTGAGGCCTTGGATCCTCGACTAGGAGAGTCATAACAGTGTTGTATAACTGAGTTTCTGCACTGTGACACACCTAAAGGATTTAGAGTTCTGTTGTGAC
>NW_019956299.1:0-1220 GCF_002910315.2 Salvelinus sp. IW2-2015
TTCCAGTGCGCTTCCATAGTCCAGAGCTTCCGGTGACAGTACCCAGTCCAGAGCTTCCTGCGACAGTACCCAGTCCAGAGCTTCCGGCGACAATACCCAGTCCAGAGCTTCCGGCGACGTTTCACAGTCCAGAACCTCCAACGACGGGCCACAGTCCGGAACCTCCAACGACGGGCCACAATCCGGAACCTCCAACGACGGGCCACAGTCCGGAACCTCCTATGACGGGCCACAGTCCGGAGCCTCCGGCAACAATCCCCAGTCCGAAGCCTCCGGCAACGATCCCCAGTCTGGGGTCTCCGGCGATGATCCGCAGTCCAGAGCCTCCGGCGATGATCCACGGTCCGGATCTACAAAGGCGGGATCAGTGTAAAGATGGGGGGCGGCGTACAGAACCAGAGCCGCCACCGAGGGTAGATGCCCACCCGGACCCTCCCCTATAAGTTCAGGTTTGCGGTCGGGAGTCCGCACCTTTGTGGGGGGGTACTGTCATGCCCTGACCTTAGTTATCTATGTTTTCTTTATAATTTTGGTTAGGTCAGGGTGTGACGAGGGTGGGTATGCTTGTTGTGTATTGTCTAGGGTTTTTGTATTGTCTAGGGGTGTTTGTAAGTCTAGGCATATGTAGATCTATGGTGGCCTGAATTGGTTCCCAATCAGAGGCAGCTGTTTATCGTTGTCTCTGATTGGGGATCATATTTAGGTTGCCATTTTCCCTTGGGTATTTGTCGTTTTTTGTCTATGTGTAGTTGCCTGTTCAGCACTCTTTGTATAGCTTCACGGTTCGTTTTGTTGTTTTGTTAGTTTTGTTCAGTGTTCATTCTTATAATACAGAGAATGTACAACATGTATTTAGTCTTGTCTGCATTAAGTGCCAGTTGTAAACAAATCAGGGCTTTCTGCAAGGTAACAAGGTCAGATTGCGGCTTTAACATAGCCCGGTCAACAGTAGGGGCACCGTGGGGAGCGTGTGACTGGTCAGGCACCGTGTTATGCAGAAATGCGCACGGTGTCTCCAGTTCGCATTCATAGCCCGGTGCGATCTATTTCAGCTCCTCGCATTTGCCGGGCTAGAATGGGCATCCAGCCAGGACACATTGAGCCAGCTCTACGTTCCAGATCTCCAATGCGTCTCCACGGCCCAGTGTATCCTGTGCCTCTTCCCCGCACTCGCCCTGAGGTGCGTGTCCTCAGGCCGTTACCACCAGTCCCGGCACCAC
>NW_019956300.1:0-1220 GCF_002910315.2 Salvelinus sp. IW2-2015
GAGGGAGAGAACAGTGGGATGAGGGAGAGAAAGGGGGATGAGGGAGAGAAAAGGGGGGGATAAGGGAGAGAAAAGGGGGATGAAGGAGAGAAAGGTAGTTATGGCAGGATATATTTAGCCAGTGAAGGGGTAGAGGGCGGTCTCTTCTCAAGGGGTTTTCCAGGGTATATTTAGGCTAGGCCTCCGCTAAAAGAGAAAGAAAAGGAATGATGTGCTTACAGTACAGAAGGACCACCAGTCTGATGTAACACTGTGCAATAAGGGACACACACGCCCCACTTTTCATCAGGGACACATGCTTCTGCTAACAAGTTAACAACACAAGACAGATATTAGACTGCCAAATACCACAAGGCAACTGTGGACCCCATTTTATTTCAATATTAAAACTCCTTGAGACTTTTCAACACGTCCACCAACACTCAACTCCCAGACACCACAAACGGAGTGGACAGGGGGTACCGTCAGGAGCCAGTCTACAAGTCTGTTTTCCTCACACAAATGTAGCTAACGTGGTGAAAATGAAAGAGAGTAAGACAGACACAGCTGAAAAGTGATGCTAATAATAATGAGGCMAAAACTGTGCGGTCTCAGTAGCATTARCGATAATAGCATGCGTACTGGCCGGGGAGCGGTGAGTGGAGAGCGAGCGCCGAGCCGCAGTGACGTCATTGTGGTTCCACAGCACTTCCTGTCTCTGCTCTGCTGCAATGTTTGTGTGTCTTGTCTCCATGGCGACTGCCAACACATAAATACCAGAGCGAGAGAAGACRAAAAGAGGGAGAGAGAGAGAGGGGGAGAGAGAAATKAGAAAGAAAGAGGGGGAAAGAGGTAAAGAAAGAAAGTGTGAGCGAAAGAGGGCGAGGGAGAGAGAAAGAAAGAGAGCGAGGGAGAGAGAGAGAAGGAAAGAGGTTGAAGGGAGAGAAATAAAGTGAGTGAAAGAAACGAAAAGAGACAGAAAATTAGGACAACCTCATTACCCACCAAAGTCAAGTGGACCCAATCTGGCCCTCAGTGACTGGTTAACTGGACCCAATCTGGCCCTCAGTGACTGGCTAACTGGACCCAATCTGACCCTCAGTGACTGGCTAACTAGACCCAATCTGGCCCTCAGTGACTGGCTAGCTGGACCCAATCTGGCCCTCAGTGACTGGCTAACTGGACCCAATCTGGCCCTCAGTGACTGGCTAACTGGACCCAATCTGGCCCTCAGTGACTGG
>NW_019956301.1:0-1220 GCF_002910315.2 Salvelinus sp. IW2-2015
CACGCACACACACACACACACACACACACACACACACTCACACTCTCTCTCTCTCTCTCTCTGTGTGGTTACAGTAGGCTAACGTATGTCAATGGTTTTAGGAACAGCAGTAACATCAGGCAGTGTGTAGAGGCTCATTGATTTAAAGTTACGTTAGCCTACATGATACACTAGTAAAGAATTCAAATATATAGCTGTCGGCTATATTAGCCACGACTTACCGTTCTTTGTGCAGCTTCAAATGTCGAACAAAGTTGGAAATTGTTGCGCCTCCGTCTGTAATTTTCTTCCCGCGTGTTTTGCAAGTTGCAATCAATTTTTTGTTGATACAGCGTCGTATTTATATCCAAAAATAATAATTTAGGGTATCATCTTTCCAAGGGCTCCCATCTGCACCCGCCGACATTCCTCTGCACTGCCACGCACAACTTTTTCTCAGCTGGCACAATTTGATTGGCTGCTGTCCGAATCAAACTGTAATCTGTTAAATGAAGAGTTGATGCATTGCACACTTTTTTAATAGCATCATTTTTTATATCTGGGCTTGGGGAGGGTGTCAAGTCAGGTCGAGTCACAGGGCTCAAGTCCAAGTCAAGTCACAAGTCATTGGTGTTAAAGTCAAAGTCGAGTTGCAAGTCATCATATTTGTGACTCGAGTCTGACTCGAGTCCAAGTCATGTGACTCGAGTCCATACCTCTGATTTTCAGAAAATAAAGCTCAAGCACCAAGGAGATAAGATAGCATTTGTGTGTTACATAAATTGCACAGTTTATTTACAAAAAAGTACATTTACAAAAAAAACATACTGCAATTTGACATACCAGGTATCAAGCAGAAATGGGCTTGAAAAATAAAAACAATTTTGATGCCCATCAATATGGGCTCATGGAAGGTTCTAGAAAGGTTCTAGAAACACAACAAGTCAAGGAGAGTAGACGGTCTGTCCCTTCCCACTGTTTTTACACTTATTTTGCAGTGCTCTGCAATCTCTTCAACCTCCTTCCATAGTTATCCAAAGTAACCCTCACTTCTGTAGTCCTGTAATGTGTCTGTAAGGGCACCTACTAGATCCACAGCCCTTGCCTCAGGCACTGATTTTACAGCATCGACAAGAACCAAATTCAAAACAATGTGCATTACAGTGCACATAAAATGCAAATCTTGCACTGTTTTTAATCCGTGCAGACACACCAGAATGCTTTCCGCTCATGACGGATGC
>NW_019956302.1:0-1220 GCF_002910315.2 Salvelinus sp. IW2-2015
CCTAATCTATGGATTTCGCATGACTGGGAATACAGATATGCATCTGTTGGTCACAGATACCTTTAAAAAAAAGTAGGGGCGTGGATCAGAAAACCAGTCAGTATCTAGTGTGACCACCATTTGCCTCATGCAGCGTGACACATCATCTTTGCATAGAGTTGATCAGGTTGTTGATTGTGGCCTCGTCATGGTACCTCTAGGCATTCAAATTGCCAATGATAAAATGCAATCGTGTTTGTTGTACATAGCTTATGCCTGCCCAGTGGCAGATTTAGGTATGGGCGACATGGGCAGCCGCCCAGGGCGGCATCTTGCCGGGGGCAGCACGGGGCGCCCGCACAAACAAATTCAAAATGGTGACATTTGCGCGATCGGTTTTCTATCGCTCATTTGATATCAATGTCACGTCAATGATATCATGTCACCGTGTGGGACTGTGGGTCAATTAACCTTGTCGGAGTGGGCGCCCTGATTCTAGTTTGTGAGCTAGGCAGGCTACTGCCTGGGAAGGTCTCCCACTCAGAAGTACGAGATGGGGAGGAGGGTGGGGGTAGGTTGACCTCAGGTCTCCCCATTGGAAGCCCGAAGTAGGGGGAGCGGGGGAATCTATCAAATAGTGCACCTTTAACTTTGTACAGTACTAATGCAATTAGTAAAATCAGTCACACTACGAAATGCTACCAAATAAACCACAATTCATTCATAATACTGTGAATATATAGTTTCACAGACATATTGTTGCATGTTTTTCTGGTTTGTGCGAAATCGTTAAGAATAAAATAAAACCAGTCTGCACACCACCAAGG
Organism: Salvelinus sp. IW2-2015; assembly: GCF_002910315.2. Classification (NCBI taxonomy): domain Eukaryota; kingdom Metazoa; phylum Chordata; class Actinopteri; order Salmoniformes; family Salmonidae; genus Salvelinus; species Salvelinus sp. IW2-2015. Next base: position 807 of record NW_019956302.1, read on the forward strand.
TGAATTGGTTTTGTCTTGATTCTTGGTTGACAGTGTTGGTGGATGGGTAATGTATTGATGCCCGAGTGCCAAATCAACACAAATTTGTTTCTATTTGTCTTTGTTACTTCTTTTTGATATTTATGAGTCTTACTTTAGTATATATTTTTATATTTATTTGGTTTTAAATGTTAGGATTATTTATGTGGTGTTGTTCCAAATGTCTGAATAAAAATTACAGTTAGTGCAGAATGGTGCTTTTTTGGTGGGGGGGGGGGTCACCCAGGGAGCCATACAAGCTAGATCCGTCACTGTAGCCTGCCCATACCATAATCCCACCGCCACCATTGGGCACTCTGTTCACAAGGTTGACACCAGCAAACCACTCAGTCACACAAGGCCATACTGCCATCTGCCCAGTGCAGTTGAAACTGG
>NW_019956303.1:0-1220 GCF_002910315.2 Salvelinus sp. IW2-2015
AGAAAAAAGTATTTCATAAGAATAGTTCATTCATTCAGATCTAGGATGTGTTATTTTAGTGTTCCCTTTATTTTTTTGAGCAGTGTATATATATTATAATTTTTTACCTCTACGGGATTGGTGTCCCCCAGTGGGTTGGTTGAGCTAACGTGCGCTAATGTGATAAGCATGACGTTGTAAGTAACAAGAATATTTTCAAGGACATGTCTTGATGACAGCTTTGCACACTCTTGGCATTCTCTCAACCAGTCTAACCTGGAATGCTTTTCCAACAGTCTTGAAAGAGTTCCCACAAATGCTGAGCACATGTTGGATGCTTTTTGTTCACTCGGCGGTCCAACTCATCCCAAACCATCTCATTTGGTTTGAGGTCGGATGATTGTGGAGGCCAGGTCATCTGATCCATCACTCCCCTTCTTGGTCAAATAGCCCTTATACATCCTGGAGGTGTGTTGGGTCATTGTCCTGTTGAAAAACAAATTATAGTCCCACTAAGTGCAAACCAAATGGGATGGCGTATCACTACAGAATGTTGTGGCAGCCATGCTGGTTAAGTGTGCCTTGAATTCTAAATAAATCACAGACAGTGTCACCAGCAAAGCACCCCCACACCATCACACTTCCTCCTCCATGCTTCACGGTGGGAATCCCACATGCGGAGTTCATCCGTTCAACTACTATGCGTCTCACAAAGACAAGGTGGTTGGAACCAAAAATCTCAAATTTGGACTCATCAGACCAAAGGACAGATTTCCACCAGTCTAATGTCCATTGCTCGTGGCTAAGTGGTATGTAAACTTCCGACTTCAACTGTATTGAGTACCAGTCAAAATTTTGCTTTAGGTCCTGAGCTACAGTCAGTTAGAATTGGGAATTTCATTTTCTGTGAAAATTGAAAAAAAGGTTCTGATCCGTAAGAGGTTTTTGCTTTGTCATTATGGGGTATTGTGTGTAGATTGAAGAGGGAAAAAACGATTTAATACATTTTAGAATAAGGCTGTAACGTAACAAAATGTGTAAAAAAGTCAAGGGGTCTGAATACTTTCCGAATGCACTGTATACAGTGGGGCAAAAAAGTATTTAGTCAGCCACCAATTGTGCAAGTTCTCCCACTTAAAAAAATGAGAGAGGCCTGTAATTTTCATCATAGGTACACTTCAACTATGACAGACAAAATGAGGAAAAAAATCCAGAAAATCACATTGTAGGATTTTTAATGA
>NW_019956304.1:0-1219 GCF_002910315.2 Salvelinus sp. IW2-2015
CACACACACACACACACACACACACACACACACACACACACACACACACACACACATTGCCCTTATGTCACCACTAGAAGCCCGGGCTCTTCTCTTCTCGATCAACTAAGCTTTGAAATATTTGTTTTATTCACTCACGTCATTCGCTTTCTTGTTGTACTGTATCTATGCAAACAAGCCACTAATCAGAAAATCTGAGTCATGCAAAACATATAAACCGACAGCTTGTGCCTAGTSGACTGCAGGGAGAGAGAGACAGTTACTCTTTGGCTCTCTCACAGTGGTAAGTTTGCTCACTGTTTCTACCAGCTCTCACAGTCTCACGTCACAATTAGACGTTCATCCATGTTTCTCCAACGTCACATTTTCAAAGTTGTTCCAAACGTCACATTTTGTGTTTAAGGTTAGGGGTTAAGTTTAGGCATCAACTCCAAATGTCCATGTAATCTACTGACGTCCTCAAAATAGATGGAAGTTGAGTACTGACATGTATCACGGGTGACCTGGCTGGTTAGACTACAGACCGTTTGCTTTTYGACAGAACCAGGAACCGGACTGTGTGGCTGTCAGAGCATTCATCAAATACCATGAGAATGACAAACAATAGACCTACCTACTTACCCTAATGCCTCCTTTTTTGTGATAGGGCTTACGAAATCTTGACTCAACACTTTGTCGGCTCTTTGAGTGTTGAAGTCCAACCAGGTGTATTGCTGGAAGACCAGGTTCACATGGCCTAATGGTTCAACTAGGATTAAGGGATAATCCACCCTAGAAATGAAATGTGACGTCAACTTTACCTTTTTCAAACACAACTTTCTTGTTGTCTGCTTGTTTTAGTCAATTACAAAACTACATTTAAGAAAAGTACAACATGTCTAAAGATMACTTTTCAACATTGCCTCTCCCTAGCGTTTTCACTACTTAGAAAAATGTAATACTGTAGTGTCCTGAATGCCCCTATTCATGATGGTGCTAGCAGCCACGTGAGTGAGTGCTAACTAGCTACCAACCAGAACGTTAAGCTAGCCAAGACCAACAACACAAACAAACTCAGTTGGTCATGTGTGCGGAGTGAGACATATGGGGACTCCGGTGTCTACGCTAGGCTGACAGTGACGCTATGTGGTCAGTGCTAAACATTCTAATCACGGTGATACTTTAACTACGCTGTAGTATAGTCTGTCTTATTAACTCACTCCTTACATTGTAGCATTTA
>NW_019956305.1:0-1219 GCF_002910315.2 Salvelinus sp. IW2-2015
GTTTGGAATTTCGGTTTACAGATCAGACTAGAGTAATTTCCGGTCACAACTTGCAGACTTGTTTACGTGCTGCTGTGCATTTTGTTGCCAATCTTACTTTGCTACCTGACAACGTTACGGTTTTTACTTTTTAATTACATTTATATTTTTAGTTTTTCCCTCACTCAACTTTTTTTCATTCAACTTTTTCACTTCGGACGTTTTATCTGGACATGGTTCGTCAGGACTTCTAACAGCCGAAGCTAAGTAGTAACATTAACATGATGCCTTCTAATTGCAGTCGCTGTACTCATAAAAAACAGGAGAACGATCGCCTTACGGCGAGGATAGCTGTGCTGCAAGCCCAGCTTCAGTTAGGCAAGGGTAATTTCAGTGTAGGAAAGGATGAAACAGCGTCTGTGCCACCAGTAAGTACAGATAGTAACGTTAGTATAAATCCCCTCGCACGGTCCCCGCAGCCGGACAACTTTCTCATGGCTTCTGGATGGAAATGCTGTAGGAATGCTCAACCAGTGTCGCTCATTCAGCCGACAGAAACTTTCAACCGGTTCTCCCCATTAAGCAGCGAGTCAGAGTCAGAGGCCGAGCCTTCTCTGGTCTCTACTCCTCTCGTTACAGGGTCTGAGACGCCGAAGGCTCCCACCATTAGCTCTGACAAATTGAAAACCCTAGTCATTGGCGACTATTAGACTTAAAACGAATCATCCAGCGATCATACACTGTTTACCAGGGGGCAGGGCTACCGACGTTAAGGCTAATCTGAAGATGGTGCTGGCTAAAGCTAAAACTGGCGAGTGTAGAGAGTATAGAGATATTGTTATCCATCTCAGCACCAACGATGTTAGGATGAAAGAGTCAGAGGTCACCAAGCGCAACATAGCTTCAGCGTGTAAATAAGCTAGAAAGATGTGTCGGCATCAAGTAATTGTCTCTGGCCCCCTCCCAGTTAGGGGGAGTGATGAGCTCTACAGCAGAGTCTCACAACTCAATCGCTGGTTGAAAACTGTTTTCTGCCCCTCCCCAAAAGATAGAATTTGTAGATAATTGGCCCTCTTTCTGGGACTCACCCACAAACAGGACCAAGCCTGGCCTGTTGAAGAGTGACGGACTCCATCCAAGCTGGAGGGGTGCTCTCATCTTATCTACGAACATAGACAGGGCTCTAACTCCCCTAGCTCCACAATGAAATAGGGTGCAAGCCAGGCAGCAGGCTGTTAGC
>NW_019956306.1:0-1219 GCF_002910315.2 Salvelinus sp. IW2-2015
GGCAGCTATTGGGTTAGTGGCCACAGGCTTGGCTTTCTGTTACATACCAGGGAGTGCCAGGTATTGGGTTAGTGGCCACGGGCTTGGCTTTCTGTGCTGCTTTCTCCTCTTCAGTCATCTCCTCCTCCTTAACCTGCTCAATGAAAGGAATACAACTTTTATTAAGGTAGATGACATTAATAATAGACCGTTTGAAATGATAAAATGCAGGCCAGAATGATGTGTGACTAGTAGATGGCTCCAGGTCTCCTCTCACCTCCTTCACCTCCTTAGGGAGCTCTATTTTAGGCTGTTCATCCTCCATCTCCATAGCCTCCTCCTCCAGGGCCTGCTGTCTCTCTTTGGCCTTCTCTGCCTCTTTCTCTACAGGAGAGGAAAAATTCACACACATTAGATATGCAACATCTAAAATCTCACTTAAATCAGTCGAGCATGAATGCTAGCTGGTTGGAGAGATCCAAAGCTTTAAGTAGACCAACCTTTCTCCCGTAGTTCCTGGGGTTTGTCCCAGGTGGACTCCAGTGTGCGGTTGTTGTAGTAGTAGGTTTTCCCGTCGGCCGTTTTGTACTCAGACCACTCTGGGAACTGGAGGCCTGACAAGGCGGGCGCCGCCAGGGCCAACTGAGGGTGGTGCATCATGGGAACAAGAGGAGGGCCCATGCCAGGCAGCATACCTGTGGAAGGTCAAATACACACAGAATACTTCTTAAGACACATTCATGTCTGATAAACCCATTCTACTGCACATCTAAACAAAGCCATAAAGCAAGGGGCGGGTAGGGCATCTACTTCCATTTGGGTAAAAGGGTCCAAAAGGAAAATGCTGTGTTATTGAGGACGTACAGAGCCTTCAGAAAGTATTCAGACCACTTGACTTTTTCCACATTTTGTTACGTTACAGTCTTATTCTAAAATGTATTAAATATATATATATTGTTTGCAATCTACACACAATACCCCATAATAACCAAGTGAAAATAGATTAAGAAATGTTTGCAAATTAAGTTATTTACAGAAGTATTCAGACCCTGTTATGAGACTTGAAATTGAGCTCAGGTGCATCCTGTTTCCATTGATCATCCTTGAGATGTTTCTACAACTTGGAGTCCACCTGTGGTAAATTAAATTGATTGGACATGATTTGGAAAGGCACACACCTGTCTATATAAGGTCCCACAGTTGACAGTGCATGTCAGAGCAAAAACCAAGCCATGAGGTC
>NW_019956307.1:0-1219 GCF_002910315.2 Salvelinus sp. IW2-2015
GTCTGTCTGTCTGTCTGTCTGTCTGTCTGTCTGTCTGTCTGTCTGTCTGTCTGTCTGTCTGTCTGTCTGTCTGTCTGTCTGTCTGTCTGTCTGTCCCTCCATAGCGGAGTTGTTTGAAGTCAGAGGTGAGGTGCACGGTTGTTTATTAACCAGTATGAATAAAAAATGGCTGGCCCAGTTTAGCTAGTTATTACTAGTGTAAATTTCCCCATCGATGTACGTAGCATTAGTAACAGTGTGTGTGTGTGCGTGTGTAGGCCAGCGTGTGTGTAGGGTGGATCGGGGCCGGCCCTGCTATAAGCTGGCGTATTTTTCTGACCCTGGACGGCGGCTCAGCTTCCTGGAGGCGAAGCTAGCGTGTCGCCGTGACGGAGGGGAGCTGCTGAGCGTTGAGTCACCGGCCGAGCAGCGAATCATAGAGCAGCTAGTCACGGAGCTCCGTCCTTCCGACGGAGACTTCTGGATTGGCCTACGTCGTAACCATGGTGACACGGAAAACGTCGACGACTGTCCCTCACAGTACTACTGGACCGACGGGAGCCACGCCTCCTTCAGGTGGGTCTGCTCTAAGCCACACCTCCTTCAGGTGGGTTTACTTTAAGCCCCGCCTCCTTCAGGTGGGTTTACTTTAAGCCCCGCCTCCTTCAGGCGGGTCTACTTTAAACCCTGCCTCCTTCAGGTGGGGCTGCTCTAAGCCCCGCCTCTTTCAGGTGGGTCTACTTTAAGCCCCGCCTCTTTCAGGTGGGGCTGCTCTAAGCCACACCTCCTTCAGGTGGGTCTGCTTTAAGCCCCGCCTCCTTCAGGTGGGGCTGCTCTAAGTCCCGCCTCCTTCAGCTGGGTCTGCTTTAAGCCCCCTCAAAGCACACACATCCCTGGGTCGCTCCTCTTTTCAGTTCGCTGCAGCCAGCGACTGGAACGAGCTGCAACAAACACTCAAACTGGACAGTTTTATCTCCATCTCTTCATTCAAAGACTCAATCATGGACACTCTTACTGACAGTTGTGGCTGCTTCGTGGGATGTATTGTTGTCTCTACCTTCTTGCCCTTTATGCTGTTGTCTGTGCCCAATAATACCTCATTGCCTGCATCTGTAATGGGTCAGCGGTCAAACGACCTCCACTCATCACTGTCAAACGCTCCCTGAAACACTTCAGCGAGCAGGCCTTTCTAATCGACCTGGCCGAGGTATCCTGGAAGGATATTGATCTCATCCCGTCA
>NW_019956308.1:0-1219 GCF_002910315.2 Salvelinus sp. IW2-2015
AACACAGGATAAACATACACACTTAATATATAAGAAACAGGTCCCTAGCGGACTGACAACAATATGGCTGCTTGTTACAAAAAGACATGGCGAGGGCGAGAGAGAGAGGGACAGAGACACTTAAGGTTGGTACATTTAGAAACTACTCTCACTTTGCACACGAACCACCGCCGCTTGAMGTAAGCAATCATGAATGTATTTACGTGAAAATCCTTTGTTTCTCTCGGTAGACAGGGCCTTCTTGGAAAGGGTTTTGGGCCTTTTGCAGCACGCTTGTAAGGCTCTGATTGTCCAAAAGGGGTCTCCACCCGTCTTCTACTGTTGTTCTCCTCTGCAGTCGCCCGGTATCCGGTGACTTCTCGTGTAGTCCTGAACAGAACTATAGAGTTCATTCTACTTCCATTCACTCTGGAAAGATGCTTCTTTGAAGATAGGCTAACCAGCCGTGTTGATGGTTGCCAGTGGGGTGATGAGAGTAAAGAAATCTGATGGTTTGAAGAGAGTAGTAGAATTGTCCCACTTAAATTCGGTTTTTCTAGATACTTTACTTAGAACAGCTAATCAGCCGTACGTGTGATTGTCCGGGAGGGGAGTTTATCATCTCTACCTCGTGTTGAGATTCAGAGTTCAAACCACTTTAAACGTGAGCTGTAGCTCAATGTCTCTCTGGTCTGATATGTTAATTCTTAACCCATAATTTTATACAGTTTGTTAGAAAGGGCGGTTCCGTCAGGCTGACATGCTCTCTGACCTCACTCAGGGGCGTGGCATGTCACTGTGCAAAGTTATGTAAAACTATTATCTCTTATGGCTCCTAAAATCATGTCCCTCTCTTAACAAAAATACGTTCATCATTTTTCATATAGCATGCAGAACGCAGAGGATGGAAACTTCGTACTTATAGTGTGTACACTTTTCAAGTTACAGAGTTTCCTTTATAACATTTGTAATGACATCACAATATAACAGTAGTGTTATTTTAGGTCACCTCTGCCCATTCCCCTTGTTCTATGTTAGAAATATTGTTCCAATAGTTGCATTTGAAAGTTTTAGATTTTTGGTGGGAAAAATCTTCTTAGGACAAAGGCACATTCCTCTGGTGAACATTGGAGAGGGAGATGCTGAATGTTCGGTCCTTGATTTACAATTAAACCCCAGCAGTTCCTTCCTCCCCCCCTCTGCAGGTGAGAGGGAGTCTGGTTGAAGTTGTTTATTGCAA
>NW_019956309.1:0-1219 GCF_002910315.2 Salvelinus sp. IW2-2015
GCACTATAGTTGACCAGGGCCTGCACCCTATTCCCTATATAGAGCACTATAGTTAACCAGGGCCTGCACCCTATTCCCTATGTAGAGCACTATAGTTGACCAGGGCCTGGTCCTGGTCCTGGTTAACCAGCTAGGACCTGGTTAACACTTTTCTGGTTACTACATGATTCCATATGTGTTATTTCATAGTTGTGATGTCTTCACTATTATTCTACAATGTAGAAAATAGTCAAACATTAAGTAAAACCCTTGAATGATTAGGTGTGTCCGAACATTTGACTGGTACTATAGATATGTGAAACCAGATTACAAGGCAGTGGTAGAGATATGTGAAACCAGATTACAAGGCAGTGGTATAGATATGTGAAACCAGATTATAAGGCAGTGGTAGAGATATGTGAAACCAGATTACAAGGCAGTGGTAGAGATATGTGAAACCAGATTACAAGGCAGTGGTAGAGATATGTGAAACCAGGTAACAAGGCAGGATACACCTGAGCTAAATTTTGAGTCTCATAGCAAAGGGGCTGAATACTTATGTAAATAAGGTATTTCAGTTTTTTATTTTTAAAACATTTACAAAAGTTTATATAAACCTGTTTTCGCTTTGTCAGTATGGGGTATTGTGTGTAGATTGCTGAGGATTTTTTATATTTATTTTTTATTTAGAATAGGAATGTAACGTAACAAAATGTGGGAAAAGTCAAGGGGTCTGAATACTTTCCGAATGCACTGTGTGTGTGCCAGTGTGTGCCTGTGTGTACGTGCATGCTTGAGTGTGCGTGTACACTACAGGTGGCATCCACAGATTTCCCTGGTAATTGGGTGTCATCTCCTGTAGCTGGTAACCCGTGGTGACAGCTCTGGCATTAGCAGCTGCTGGACCGCCATAGGGCTTCCAGACACCCTGTAAACCAATCAGAGTGCCTCACGCCCCGGGCTCTACCTGGCCTGCAACCAATCACAGCATATCACACCTTAGGCTGCTGAATGTAGACAGACAAACAGCACCTTGTAGTCTTAAGACAGGCACAGACTAGACCACATACACCTAGCGTGTGTCCCAAACAGCCACCCATTCTCTCTACTGTGCACTCGTAGTCTTTTTAGTTGGGTGACTTGTTTTGCAGCGTCTTGCTGACAGTAAAGTGGGGCATGAACAAATGATGAGAGAATGAGATCTCCTCATTTACAGGGTGTTATCTGCATCACCCTAAAA
>NW_019956310.1:0-1218 GCF_002910315.2 Salvelinus sp. IW2-2015
TTGAGTTTGCTATTCACAAGAAGCATTGCCTGATGTGAACCATGCCTCGAACAAAAGAGATCTCAGAAGACCTAAGATTAAGAATTGTTGACTTGCATAAAGCTGGAAAGGGTTACAAAAGTAACTCTAAAAGCCTTGATGTTCATCAGTCCACAGTAAGACAAATTGTTGGTGATGGTGAATTAAACTAGAAAACAGGTAGGATATAGTGTAAACTGCGATCACTCACACTTTCTCATCAGTAGGACCTCTGGGTTGGTGATCCATTGACGTGTCATTCTCCACAGAGATACTGCTGGGTAAAAATGAGCACAGAGATCAATAACATCAGTCTTCATCTATACAGAAGATGGTAAATAAAGGAAGTGGCATAATCAAACACCATGTTATTTCTCAGGTTTCACCTTTTCCCAGTGGATAATTCTCCATCGCTGAAGAAAATAGGAAGTCCCATCGACTGACCACTCTTCATGGAGACACAGCTAGGTACAGGCGAGACTGGTCTGTCTGTCTTGATCCTATTTAAGTGTTTAAATCAGGATGTGTTTCCAAAATAGAACCGTTTTCACACACTTAAGATTTTTTTACTTTTGTATTTCCCATGAGTGCAGATTTGAAAAAAATAGTCTCAGATCTCACCTTTGCACAGTGGAAAGTTCTGCTTTCCTAAAGAAAATAGGAAGTCCCATCGACTGGTCACTCTTCACGGAGACACCACTAGGTGCAGGTGAGACTGGTCTGCCTGTCTTGATCCTGTTTAGAACAGGATATTAATTTCCTACATGGAGTGCGTGCACTTAAAAAAAAAAAATGTTTTACAGTTTTTTTTTATGGTTACTTTATAATTGTCATCAGTCTTAATTCACATAACAGCTAGAAATAGATTAGTGATATAGTAAATGTATCCAACAAAATGTCTGATTCACTTGATCTATTGCATGAAATAAAGACAAATCACAACAATACTGGCTTGTTCGATAGTTGTTACAAACTCAGCTCCTTCACAATTACCTATTTGATGATCTTACCTCTTAACTTCCCTGTCAGTGTCCTGTTCTGCAGGAAAACTCCTTTTAAGGGACATTTGTCCCTCACTCCCTGAGGGACTCATTCTAGAAGCAGTGGCTTCCTCTTCATTCTCTTCACAGATACTAGAGGGAGGGCCTCCCTCCTCATTCTCCCCAGAGAGACTCATTTTGACCCCTTGTACACTGGACT
>NW_019956311.1:0-1218 GCF_002910315.2 Salvelinus sp. IW2-2015
ACGTGTAAAAACGTTTCCTCACAGAATCAGATCTCACGTTTGCAAAGGCTGTTGAAATTGCTGTGACTATGGAAATCGCGACTAAAGATGCATTTGAGTTGCAAAGTAAAAKAAATACTGACCTATCACAAACTTCCCTGCACAAGTTTTCAAGCAGCCGACAGCGCCCACGTGTGGCCGAAAAATGCAACAGGTGTGACGGAGATGGTCACAGAGCAGAGGACTGCCGTTTCAAAGACGAAATTTGTCACAAATGCAGTAGAAGGGGGCACATTCAAAGAGCACGCAGAGCAAAATTCAGTCACAACAGGAAAACTGAGAAAATTAAAGGGTATGTGAATGCACTAGCAGAGAACAGTGGCAGTGATTCAGATGAACGATGAATTGGTACAATGGAGTTAAACACAGTGACTTCTCCCAGCAGTAGCATAATATGGGTGACACCAGATATCGWAGGCAAACCCCTCAAAATGGAGCTGGACACAGGATCTGCAGTGTCTATAATTTCCACTACTGTCTACAATGAGCACTTCAAGGCTATCAAGCTGAAGAACACAAATGTGTTGCTGAAGACCTACTCAGGAGAGCGATTGAGCCCAATGGGGGCGTTGCAGGTCAGAGTGCGGTATGGGGGGCAAACACAGCAGTTACAGCTGTATGTGGTGCCTGGAACTGGCCCACCATTATTTGGCAGGGAATGGCTTTCAAAAATGAAGCTGAACTGGTGTGACTTGAAAATGCTCCACACGTTCCAGTCCAAAGAGAAAGGCACCGACCAAACACTGGAACACTTGTGGAAGAAATACAACACAGTGTTCAGTGGTCAGATGGGAACAGTAAAAGGCTTCACAGCTAAACTTGTACTGAGAGATGACGCAACCCCAAAATTCTGCAAAGCCAGATCTGTTCCATACTCCCTGAGACCAAAGGTGGAAGCGRAAATCGATCGCTTGCAGGATACAGGGTCCTGACGAAAGTGGACAGAAGCGAATGGGCCACACCCATAGATCCTGTTGTGAAGAAAGACGGGTCTGTTAGAATGTGTGGGGACTTCAAGGTAACTGTGAATTCAATGTTGCATGTGGACCAATACCCCCTGCCACGTCTGGATGACATCTTTGCTGCACTAGCTGGTGGGAAACACTTCAGTAAAATCGATCTGAAACAGGCTTACCTGTAGCTACCGGTTGAAGAGAGCTCCAAACAGTACCTGACAAT
>NW_019956312.1:0-1218 GCF_002910315.2 Salvelinus sp. IW2-2015
TGGCACAAGAATAAGACCCCAGGCGAGTACCGCACCGGGCCGCGCGTCATGGTCTTCATCATCGGAGGCGCGTCCTTCAGCGAGATGCGCTCTGCCTACGAGGTCACGCAGGCCAATGGGAAGTGGGAGGCTATCATTGGTGAGTCTGACACCGGGGGGCGCCACTGGGCGCAGGCCGAGTGGGGATACGAGGGACTCCTCCGTAGGGAGTGTGACATTAGTGGTACATTAACACACGGATTCCTTTAATTTATGCAAGAATGCAGATTCATTTCAAATGGACACATAGCCCCTCCCTCTGGGTACTTGTAGGTCTGAAAAGTCTGGATAGGTAGCCACAATATGGTAATATGTCCACAATGCCCTCTGATAGGCTAGGTGGAATGGCTTATATCTACACAATTATTTTCAAGATCTACACAAGGTGCCTTAGGGATGGGGGCTAGGACATAGATTGTGAAATGGTGAAACTGACTGACTCTCGTACATTAGCTACTTCTGTTATGTCCCCATTCATTGTGGTCAGCATAGCAGAACATGAATACATATGTGTCTGCCATCACCAGTGCCAATGTAACTGTATTCTGTTCCCACTGTGTTGACCACAAGTGAATAAAGAAGATGAAGCAGAGAAGTCATCCGTATAATCGTTCTCTCTTTTGAGCGTCTACCGCCCTCGACCGTACTTCATGAACATGTTGACTCATCCACACACCAACACAGTTGACCTCAATTCGCTTTCTGACTCCCATACACCCACACCATGAATCCCAGTCAGTAAAGGTTAATTAAGCGTAAGCTTATGTCATGACCCTAGTTTGTCTATTGAAGCAATCAACAGTATTCTTTTAGTGCTAGACTTAGTGCTATATCTAGCTACTTAGATGGAGGAAAACGTTATGTTTCTGATGAACACTTATCTGGAATACCACCTGTGATATGTTTAAACCCCTTTTGGGTGACATGTGTTCCCTGTTCATTGAATGTTGTCTGTCGAGTCAGCCAGTCCTTGTCCTAAGGGAGGGGGTGTCTCCTATGTTGTTTTTGCTGTGCTATGCTTTTGCTTTTGGATTCAGTCTTGTTCTGTCTAAAACACTGTTGTCTTTGAATTGCAGCTACACCCTGTCTTTTTCTGTGCATCTGGGTTTCGTGTGTGTGTGTGTGTGTGTGTGTGTGTGTGTGTGTGTGTGTGTGTGTGTGTGTGTGTGTGTGTGTGTG
>NW_019956313.1:0-1218 GCF_002910315.2 Salvelinus sp. IW2-2015
GAATGCAAGGTAGAGGGGGGGGGGGGGGCTAGCATGTCAGAGTGAACAGCTGTGTTTGAGAAACTCCCGCAACTTTTTATGAAACAACCTAACTTAACCTACTTTACTGCACTTTTTGCACCATAAGTCTCTTTTTAATACAATAGTATAATTTTTATGACAACATGTTGGGTTATAAGCGACTAAAGGCCTCCTCCCTACCGCACAATGAGACAGCCATAGCAGAAGGCACACGTAATAACGTGAAACTTTCAGAATTACCCTGGATCTGGGAGAATTATGTGTTGCTATAGCTGAGGATTTCAAGGCTTCTATTGCTGAACTGGATGCCAAAATCACGAGCGCTAACCGAACGGTTGCTTCGCAGGGCCAGAGTATTGTGGATGTTGAGAGAGAAGGTTGCTGAATTCAACGCTGGTTGGTTTGACGAGTTAGAGAAGCCATGGTCGTCTTTTCAGGAGAGTGTGCAGAGGCTTTCCGTGAAAGTGGTCGACTTAGAGGGCCGGTCCAGACATCATAACCTTCGCATTGTTGGTCTAGCAGAGGGTGGATGCTGGATCTCGCCACACCAACTTCTTGCCTGTTTGATTGGCTTGCCAGGTCTGATCATTGACACTTTCGAATGAATGTCCTTATATTCACCCCTTTTTGTTTGTTTTTGTTAGTTATTTGTTTATCTTCTTACGGCTGGAGGCAGTATTGAGTAGCTTGGATGAATAAGGTGCCCAGAGTAAACTGCCTGCTACTCAGTCCCAGAAGCTAAGATATGCATGTTATTAGTACATTTGGATAGAAAACACTCTGAAGTTTCTAAAACTGTTTGAATGATGTCTGTGAGTATAACAGAACTTATATGTCAGGCAAAAACCAGAGAAAAAATCCAACCAGGAAGTGGGAAATCTGAGGTTTGTAGGTTTTCAAAATCATTGCCTATCGAAGATACAGTGGGATATTGGTCATATTGCACTTCCTAAGGCTTTCACTAGAAGGCTTTCAACAGTCTTTAGAACCTTGTTTGATGCTTCTACTGTGAAGTGGGGGCGAATGAGAGGGGATTAAGTCAGAGGTCTGGCAGAGAGCCACGAGCTGGCCACGCGTGTTCATGTGAAAGTTAGCTTGCTTTCCATTGCATTTCTACAGACAAAGGAATTCTCTGGTTGGAACATTATTGAAGATTTATGATAAAAACATCCTAAAGATTGATTCTATACATCGTTT
>NW_019956314.1:0-1218 GCF_002910315.2 Salvelinus sp. IW2-2015
CCATCATTCTTAAATGGAAGAAGTTTGGAACCACCAAGACTCTTTCTAGAGCTGGCTGCCCGGCCAAACTGATAAATCGGGGGAGAAGGGCCTTGGTCAGGGAGGTGACCATGAACCCGATGGTCACTCTGACAGAGCTCTAGAGTTCCTCTGTGGAGATGGTTTTCCTTCTGGAAGGTTCTATCTCTGCAGCACTCCACCAACAAGGCCGTTATGGTAGAGTGGCCAGACGGAAGCCACTCCTCAGTAAAATGCACATGACAGCCCGCTTGGAGTTTGACAAAAGGCACCTAAAGACTCTCAAACCATGAGAAACAAGATTTTCTGGTTTGATGAAACCAAGATTGAACTCTTTGGCCTGAATGCCAAGAGTCACGTCTGGAGGAAACCTGGCACCATCCTTATGGTGAAGCATTGTGGTGGCAGCATCATGTTGTGGGGATGTTTTTCAGCGGCAGGGACTGGGAGAATAGTCATGATTGAGAAAAGATGAATGAAGCAAGTACAGAGAGACCATTGATGAAAACCTGCTCCAAAGCGCTCAGTGCTACAGTCTGGGGCATAGGTTCACCTTCCAACAAAACAACGACCCTACTCTCACAGTCAATACAACACAGGAGTGGCTTCGGGACAAGTCTCTGAATGTCATTGAGTGGCCCAGCCAGAGCCCGGACTTGAACCCGATTGAACATCTCTGGAGAGACCTGAAAATGGCTGTGCAGCGACACTCCCCATCCAACCTGACAGAGTTTGAGAGGATCTGCAGAGAAGAATGGGAAAAACTCCCCAAATATAGGTGAGCCAAGCTTGTAGCGTCATACCCAAGAATACTCGAGGCTGTAATCGCTGCCAAAGGTGCTTCAACTAAGTACTGAGTAAAGGGTCTGAATACTTATGTAAATCTGATATTTCAGTTTTTTTACATTTAATACATTTGCAAAAACCTGTTTTTGATTTGTCATTATGGGGTATTGTGTGCAGATTGATAGGGATTTTTTTTGTATTATCCATTTATCGAATAAGACTATGTAATTATGTAACAAAATGTGTAAAAAGTCAAGGGGTCTGAATACTTTTCAAAAGCACTGTAATTATATAGAGGAGTCCTATAGTCACTAAGCCGCTCAATAGACAGGAGTTCTATAGTCACTAAGCATCTCAATAGACAGGAGTTCTATAGTCACTAAGCCTCTCAATAGACAGGAGTTCTATAGTCAC
>NW_019956315.1:0-1218 GCF_002910315.2 Salvelinus sp. IW2-2015
ATGATTGTAAATTATATTTTGAAACATATATATATACACATAGCGAAATGATTGTAAATTATATTTTGAAACATATATATATACACACATTTATTTTTTATTTTATTCAGTCAATCCAAAAAACAAGTGCCATTTAAGATGAATTTATTGAAACCGTAATATCAAATGGTTATATTATATTGTGGAAAATAATCTTCAAAAGGGTAGTAACCTCAGCAGTGGCGCTTGCTTGTAGAAGCCTATGGCTGTGCAATGGCATAGCCTTGTTTTGTTCATTTAGCAGACAAGACCATCTTAATTACCAAGCCCTTATCACAGTCAAGACACCCATTTTATTGTAAAAATGTATAAATAATAATAATAATAATAATAATATAACAGAATAAAATACAACAGAATAGTGCGAAGTGATTTGCATCTCGTGTCTTGGACATTTCTTCTCAAAGAGTGATCATTTGAAAACAGGGCTAAATTTGGCAAGTTGAAAGACATTTTTAAGGTTATAAATCAACATCTGTCTTCTTTTCGATAAACAGACGTTGGATTTATACTGAACAAAAATATAAAAGCAACATGTAAAGTGTTGGTCCCATTTTTCATGAGCTGAAATAAAATGCTCCATTCACACAAAAAGCTTATTTCTCTCAAAGTTTGTCTACAAATTTGTTTACATCCCTGTTAGTTAGCATTTCTCCTTTGCCAAGATAATCCATCCCCCTGACAGGTGTGGCATATCAAGATGATGATTAAACAGCATGATCATTACACAGGTGCACATTGTGCTGTTGACAATAAAAGGCCACTCTAAAATGCGCAGTTTGTCACACAACACAATACCACAGATGTTTCAAGTCGAGGGAGCATGCAATTGCATGCTGACTGCAGGAATGTCCACCAGAGCTATTGCCAGAGAATTTAATGTTAATTTCTCTTCCATAAGCCACCTCCAATGTTGTTTCAGAGAATTTGTCAGTACGTCCAAACCAGCCTCACAACCACAACCGTGTAACCATGCCAGCCCACGACCTCAACATTCAGCTTCTTCACCTGAGGGATCGTCTGAGACCAGACACTCGGACAGTTGATGAAACTGTAGGTTTGCACAACCGAAGATTTTCTGCAGAAACTGTCAGAAACCGTCTCAGGCACGCTCATATGCGTGCTCGTCGTCCTCACCAGGGTTTTAGCCTGACAGCAGTTCACCCATTGAGCATGTTT
>NW_019956316.1:0-1218 GCF_002910315.2 Salvelinus sp. IW2-2015
AGCAGATCACTGCACCTGTACATAGCTCATCTGTAAATAGCCCATCCAATCTACGTCATCCCCATACTGTATTTATTTATTTATCTTGCTCCTTTGCACCCCAGTATCATCTTGCACATTCATCTTCTGCACATCCTACCATTCCAGTGATTAATTGCTATATTGTAATTACTTTGCCACCATGGCCTATTTATTGCCTTACCTCTCTTATCCTACCTTATCTGCACATACTGTATATAGACTTTTTATACTGTATTATTGGCTGTATGTTTGTTTATACCATGTGTAACTCTGTGTTGTTGTATGTGTCGAACTGCTTTGCTTTATCTTGGCCAGGTCGCAGTTGCAAATGAGAACTTGTTCTCAACTAGCCTACCTGATTAAATATAGGTAAAAATAAAATCTCTCCACCCCATAGCAAAATGGGTAGAATTGCAGGAAATTAGCTTTAAAACTGCACATTTTCAGAAAGCTTGCTTTAAAACTGACATTTTCTCTCCACTCCGTGGAAAATGTGTAGAACTGTAGGAAAATTACTTGAAATCAGATTCTTTAAAGATTTTCTTTGTCTCCCGTCAAGAGGGGGCCCCTAAAAGGTTTCGCCCACGAGGTGGGTGGGCCTGTCATGCAAAATACGGTCATCTTTTTAGTTAGTTTTTTAATAGTTTAAAGAGCTGAATTGTTGCAAAAATCTGCTTTATTTACATAGTGGGGATGAAAATAATGAAATTTTTGCTGTAATCTCTAGAATTCGGTGAATTAGGTCATCACACCGTTGATATAGCAACGGACGCTAATAGTTTATTGAATCCCATTGTGACGCGGGGGGACACTTTCTGGCATGGACAGGCACGCCAACCAAAAGACTAGGGCAGGCCATGCGCATACACACCAATTCTCTGACACACTTAATTTGCCCATTTGCTGTTTCCACAAATATTCTGTGTGTTTTTATAACTATGTCAAATGTCGACCGCATTATCTACCAAGGGAATTCTCTTCGATTATAATCACAGCCGTATATATTCCCCCCCCCAAGCAGACACATCGATGGCCCTGAACGAACTTTATCTGACTCTGTAAACTGGAAACCACACACCCTGAGGCTGCATTCATCGTAGCTGGGGATTTTAACAAGGCTAATCTGAAAACAAAACTCCCTAAATTCTATCAGCATATCGATTGTGCTACCAGGGCTGGTAAAACCCTGGATCATTG
>NW_019956317.1:0-1218 GCF_002910315.2 Salvelinus sp. IW2-2015
GAGAGCCAGAGGGAGAAAGCGGGAGAGACAGAGAGAGAGTTAGAAGGGGAGGGAGAGAGAAAGAGAGAGGGAGCGACAGAGAGAGATGGAGGGAGAGAGAGAGAGAGAGAGGTACAGAGAGAGAGGGAGAATTGAGAGGTAGAGAAAAAAAAATTATCGTCTGTCACTCGGTTTCCTTTAAAGAAACCTAAAAACAGCCTGTCTCAGTGAATCGGCAAGGCGATTGACAAATTCAACAGGGAGACATTTCCTCTGGCAGTCAGCCCAGCCATCCAGACAGGAGACAAGCAGTGGCCTGTATTCATGGATCCCAAGGGAAGCCAGGCTTCCCCCAAAAAATTACTGATGAAAAAAGAAACAAACATATAATTTAATTAATATTTTGTCTCTCTGTTTTATATTTCTCCTTCAATTCGCAAGAGGCTGAACGTATCTCACCAGAGAAAGCAAATGAGCAAGCGAAACAGCACCCCTCTGTCTCTGTATGTGTAGGCCATCTATCTGATGCTATCTGTTCCAAACGAGTATGACATTTTTGCCGCCCTTAGCATTGAATGCAAGGGAAGTCAGCGAGAATTTGACCTCTTGATTAAAAAAAGTACAAAATAATAGCCAATCAGTGTTGAGCTAAACTGAGCGAGCTAAACTGTGAATTGTCCTGGCGCAACAACAAAAAAATGTCAAGGGACCCCAGTTTGGATTTGGCGTCTCTCCTATCAAATCGCATTGAGAGCATACGTCCATGACAGAAACAACTTGAATTGTTGCATCTCATGTTGTTGTCCTCTGCTGGCCAGCTAGCTAGCTAAAATTGCCTCTTTCCTAAACTAGCAATAGATGGAGATAGGGATTTAGAGTTGTGGTTTTACTTAATCCTCRGTACCGGCCAATGATTATAACGGCAATTCTGATCCAAACATMAATTCCTACATTGTCATGCACCTGACCTGAGAGGATGGAAGTTCATTATGTAGCTAGATATAGAAGGCTAATGTAAACTAGCTAACTTTGCCCATGAAAAAGGAAGTTAGGCTAGCGAGCAAGCATTTTAGCAGCCTACAGTAGGTCAACAAAAATAAAGGTGTGTACTGTATGACAGTCATAGACGTTTCATAAACATGAACGAGAGGAGGAGGGCATTGGCATTAGGGTGTGTCAACATGTTTTTTCTACTTGCATGAACACACACACACACACACACACACACACACACACACA
>NW_019956318.1:0-1218 GCF_002910315.2 Salvelinus sp. IW2-2015
TCATTAACCGGCATTTCTACTTGGGCTGTCCCTGACAAAAAATTATCTTGGTCGACCAAGAGCAGTCTTCTTTTGATCAAATTTTAAAACTTGTATTTATCCATATTTAGACACACCCTATGTGTTTTAATAAAATCAACTAGGCTATACAGTGCATTCGGAAAGTATTCAGACTCCTTGACTTTTTCCACATTTTGTTACGTTACGGCCTTATTCTAAAATTGATTAAATCGTTTTTTCCCTCATCAGTCTACACACAATACCCATAATGACAATGCAAAAACAGTTTTCAATATTTTGTGTGTGTAAATTTATTAAATAAAAAAACGTATCACATTTACGTAAGTATTCAGACCCTTTACTCAGGACTTTGTTGAAGCACCTTAGGCAGTGATTACAGCCTTGAGTCTTCTTGGGTATGACACTACAAGCTTGGCACAGCTGTATTTGAGGAGTTTCGCCCATTATTGTCTGCAGATCCTCGCAAGCCTTTCAGGTTGGATGGGGAGCGTTGCTGCACAGCTATTTTCAGGTCTCTCTAGAGATGTTCGATCGGGTTCAAGTCCGGGCTCTAGCTGGGCCACTCAAGGACATTCAGAGACTTGTCCCAAAGCCACTCCTGCATTGTCTTGGCTGTGTGCTTAGAGTTGTTGTCCTGTTGGAAGGTGAACCTTCGCCCCAGTCTGAGGTCCTGAGCTCTCTGGAGCAGGTTTTCATCAAGGATCTCTCTGTACTTTTCTCCATCTTTCCCTCGATCCGGACTAGTCTTCCAGTCCCTGCCGCTGAAAACTTCCCCACAGCATGATGCTGCCACCATGCTTCACCGTAGGGATGGTGCCTGGTTTCCTCCAGATGTGAGGCTTGGCATTCAAGCCAAAGAGTTCAATCTTGGTTTCATCAGACCAGAGAATCTTGTTCCTCATGGTCTGAGAGTCCTTTAGGTGGATTTTGGCAAACGCCAAGCGGGCTGTCATGTGCCTTTTACTGAGGAGTGGCGTGTGGAGTGCTGCAGAGATGGTTGTCCTTCTGGAATGTTCTCCTATCTCCACAGATGAACTCTGGAGCTCTGTCAGAGTGACCATCGGGTTCTTAGTCACCTCCCTGACCAAGGCCCTTCTCTCCTGATTGCTCAGTTTGGCTGGGCGGCCAGCTCTAGGAAGAGTCTTGGTGGTTCCAAACTTCTTCCATTTAAGAATGATGGAGGCCACTGTATTCTTG
>NW_019956319.1:0-1217 GCF_002910315.2 Salvelinus sp. IW2-2015
CACCTTCCAACAGGCTGCAGATTCTATCTATATCCCTCTACACTTATACTGCAGAAGAAGATCTCTTTATGCTGGCCTAATAGTCTCAACTCTTTATACATGTCCTGGCTGTTATTATTATTCACTATTGTCACTATTTTTATCTTTAAGTCTACATGGTTGGAAAAGGACCCATGAGTAAAGCACGTGACCGTTGTATTTTTATTGATGGCATTCCTTAACTCTGTTCTCTAGCCATGTTCAACGGCCAAATGCTGTTTGACAGACAGATGCATGTTAAGATGGTACGTGTGCTTTGTTATTGGCATGTTTCTGATTTCTAAACCCTCTAACACTGTACACAGTTAATGTGTGTGGAAGGTCAGAGGTCATTGGGGTGGCAGGTAGCCTAGTGGTTAGAGCGTTGGACTTGTAACTGAAATGTTGCAAGAACGAATCCCTGAGCTGACAAGGTAAAAATCTGTCGTTCTGCCCCTGAACAAGGCAGTTAACCCAGTGTTCCTYGGCTGTCATTGTAAATAAGAATGAGTTCTTACCTGACTTGGCAAGTTAAATAAAATGGAGGTTGTTACATGTTGATGTGGTAATATGTTGTGAGAAGCACCTCTTGATATGTTCTGTCTGTGTGTTTCAGGATGACAAGTCTATGCCAGCTGATGATTTCCACCCGGTGGAGAAAGCTCCTCAGTTACCACGTGAGTACACATCCTGTCCCTTTCTGACTATCTCTAGAACACCTAGAATGACTTGACTTCAGTATTATCTCTATCAGAAATGGGTCATGTTGTCAGCTGTTTTGTTCTCCAGTGAACCAAGGCATTACATAAGGGATGTTATGTTTGTGTGGTCAAACAAACTCCAACTCTTGTGTGTCCTCTGTGTGTAGGGGGTCTGGGAGGGATTGGGATGGGCCTGGGACCAGGAGGACAACCTATCAATGCCAACCGGCTGAGTGGTGGAGGAGGAATGGGCAACATGGGCCCTGCAGGTTAGTACTGACCCCTAACCTCGCCATAATAATCCAGCAAACACACTGTTACTATTTAAACCACACAGAGAGACTGCAGGTCAGGAGGAGCCAGTCGGTTCATACATACGATAGTTATCGGTTGTGAAGAGTAGCTGTTTGTTTTAAACCCTCTGATGCCTGTTGTTCCTGTACCTTCTCCAAGCACTTACATCACATACTGACGCCCCCTCGACCACTGACGCCCCCC
>NW_019956320.1:0-1217 GCF_002910315.2 Salvelinus sp. IW2-2015
CACACTAAATGGTCACATTGATGCTCATGTTTAGCTCTTTGCTAAGGGGCCTGATGGAGCCGACAGTGATCGGGGACACAGTGAGGGTCTGGGCCCCTGCCAGCTAGCTAACCCAGGGACAAATTGATTTAATCCAAGCCAGCTCCCATTACATTCATCCTAACCTTGCATTGCTATAAGCATTTATGAAATCCTATGAACTTCTTATGAATGTAGTATGTAGGGTTTATGAATGCATTATGAAGTCTTTATGTAGGTACCCTTCAAATAAAGCGTGAGCAATGAGCACTCTTTGCTGTCGTTTCTCTTTTATTCTGTTGAGTGGTTGTCAAGTAGCGGCAGGTAGCTTAGTGGTTGGAGCGTTGGGCCAGTAACCGAAAGGTTACAAGGTTAAAAAAAAATCTGTCGTTCTGCCCCTGAACAAGGCAGTTAACCCAGAGTTCCTAGGCTGTCATTGTAAATAAGAAATTGTTCTTAACTGACTTGCCTAGTTAAATACAGGTAAAAAAAAAAAAAGTGCTGTACTTGAGCTTAGCAATAAAGTTTTTGAATTGAATCAATTCCAGTATTTTCTCCATGAAGATGAGTAAGTAGTGATGAACAGTGCCCATATTAAACATTATTACATTGACTAATCTTGTCGCTTCACATTGTTAAATGCCAATAGACTTGAGTCATTCACATGATGGCCTTCAGTCCAGTCAGCTCTCAGTTTTGTTGAAACGCTTGTACACAGAGACTGCATCAATGGGGCAAGCGGCATCATTTGTGTTGAATTATAAAGGTGATTAAAACCCTTTTTCCTTCTTGATAAAAAAACATATACTATTAATGAAAACATGTGCTATAGACAAGATCACTATAGTTTATTATACATCATTCCCTATAAACTTTATGGACAGTTTGAATAGGTTTTTTGAGGTGTACTGTAGCTATCAGGCATAGAAAACA
The DNA here is from genome assembly GCF_002910315.2 of Salvelinus sp. IW2-2015. Lineage (NCBI taxonomy): Eukaryota > Metazoa > Chordata > Actinopteri > Salmoniformes > Salmonidae > Salvelinus > Salvelinus sp. IW2-2015. The sequence goes on from NW_019956320.1 coordinate 952, forward strand.
ATCTCACACCGAAACGTACGTTCTACATGGGAAAGGTAAGGAGACTCCGGTAAGCCTCTAACCTAAAACTATATGCAAAACAATGATTCGTTACAAGTTTCATATCTCTGACATACAGTACTGTATTTACCCGTTCAGAACCTGCCCATGTGCACCCCTGAACGTGAGCCAGATTTGATGACTGACATACCAATACCCGCCACCTTCTGGTTGCACTGTGTCTGCTTGGTGTCCGTAAGCCGCACTGCCCACTGGTGCTTTATTTG